>NC_081411.1:19146541-19248897 GCF_030272615.1 Cryptomeria japonica
GTACCGGATGTTGATATGCTTCTCCAGTGCAAGGAGGAAGGTTCTCCATTGATGAAATAGGTATGGATATTTGCTGTATGAAAAAAATATAAGATTATAATATATCACAAGTTCACATGTACGCGTGCATATAATCATGAAATCAAGAAAATAAAGTAGAGATACATACCTCCGCCCTCTCTTGATTTGCAGGTGAATCAGGTGCATTCAACATATCCACAAAGCTCAATGGCCGCTGTACATGTAAAATAGACAAAAAACACTAATCAATTTACAAACCCCAACTAATACTTGATTTCAAAATTTTCAAACAATTGTACAACTAAAAATGTGTTCAATTACCTTCTTCACATGTTTTGGCATCTTCGAGACATTCTTTTTCTTTGGACGAGCCCTAGACGCGGAGGGGGTGCCCTAAAAATAGAAAATTAACATGAGATATTAGTACAAATAATAAATTAAACATAATTCTAAAAATCTAAAATGAAATGACTTGCATATTCCATCAAAACAATACATAAAAAGAGTTGTACAAAATATGATACTGTATAGCCTTGTAGGCCAAAATCGATTGCCAACAACGTGATGTCATCAATCTGGGACATTTCGTCCCCTGTCAACACCTACAAACCAGAAATTGGACCAAGCATTAAAGATAGTTAGTATATCTTGTATTTTTTTGAATTCAAAGTGTACTATTCTATTTTAACATGTTACAAAATTTATACCTCAGGCGTCGAAGTTGCAGCTGTGGTAACTGGGGGAGGTGTATGGGATACCGCTGCTACATCCTAAAATGCATATTATTTGTCTCAATTTAAATCGATGTATAAATGAAAATTCATTTATGTAATTACAAAATTAACGTGACTGATAAATAAAATGTTATGAATTCAAATCAACACACCTGTGTCTGTGGCTCATGGGCAAACACCATGTCCATCAACTGACATCTACAACCGCAAATCGTGCATAGATGATATGAGTATCCATCTGCACCGGCTGCATCATCTATCCTCGAGCATATCCCCGAGCAACTGACACACATATGCTCGATGGGCTCTTTGTCGCCCTCTAATGGCTCATCATCCAATACAATAGGATGTGCTAATGATGTCCCATGCTGGATGATGGCACCAGTCAATGCTGTGGCCACCTGAAGAGTCTATAGCTCCATCGACTCTTTCAGCTCTAATGGGACAACCTGATGCACCTTGGGTTTGGGTACTAGGGGGTGGCGACTCTCCGCGGCTAATTGCCTACGGGCTCTAGGTCTATCTTGGGCAGAGCCACCACCTCTACCATGAAACTCTCTCATGTCAAAATAATTTGGGCGCACATTGAGCACAAACTCACAATATATTTTTCTCAAAAAATATAATGGCACCTCATAATTATTACAAGGTGGATCGTCAAAGACCATCCACCATCTTTGCCAAAAAAGATTCTTCATCTGCACATTGGTACACCAATGTATGGGAAGCCTCTTTGCATTAGGAGGTAATGATTGACCAGTTTTGGGGTCAACAAAAAGGGCACATATTTGTTGTTTAGAAATATTTTTGTTTTTAACTCCATCGTATGATAGCCCATTGGCATAGAATTGATGACACCTATCCCTAAAGCTTCCCCATTTGGTAATTTTAGTGGAAACAGCTATGACACCACTAGCTAATGTTTCTAGGCTAGTGGCAAGGGATTGATGATGGTCAAGTTCAAAAGTTTTCAATTTTACAATCAATCTATTGATTTTGGATGTATTTTGCCCTAATTGATTAATTAATTCTTCCTGTGTTTCGGCTGTGCAGTCAAAAGGAGGAATTGGGGGTTGTTCTTGTGTGTTTTCAGGAGGTGCATTTGGTTGTTCTTGTGGGTTTTAGGGAGGTACATTTGGTTGTTCTTGTTTTGGATTAGAAGAATCTGGTTTTTGAAACAAAAAATAAAAAAACCTAATCAAAATTAATGAAATTAAATTCAAAATGTAAAACAAATTGCATAAACCAGAAAGAAAGACAAAAAAAAAAAAAACTAACCTTGATCCATAGCCTAAGGACAAATTTCACATCCCATTCATGGTTTAGCTTAAAAAATGGGAAAAAAAGAAAGTAAAAAATGCGCTTTTCGGGTAAATGAGGACCCAGTTTTTTTTAAAAACCTATTTCATCAGGCACCGCGTACGTGGTTTTACTAAGATTATTAGCACGTATGCACTCATTTTCCTATAAGCAGCGCGTACACGCTAAATTTCCTAGGCGTAGTGCGTACACGCTCAGTTTCCTAAGCTTAGCGCGTATGCGCTACCTTTTCTAGGCTTAGGAAGAACAAACCTAAGCGCGTACACGGGAATTTGAAATTTTAAAACCGCATATGCGTTGCCTATTTTTCCAAGTTTTTTTTGGGTGGTGTTCACTTTTCTGACCACCATCTTTGTGCACACGCCCACTAGGTCAGCAGGTTAGGAGCTTTCGGAGACCATCGCAGACTATGACTACCTTTAGAGGGAGAGACAGGAGATAAGCATCTAGTGGTGGGATCATGGGTCCTCCACCACCACTAGATAGAGGAGGCAGGAGAGATGAACCTAGGGTAGGGACTTCCAGGGATCAAATTCCATCGAGGCTAGCCGGATCTGAAGGAGGGAGTTCATCATAGCCTTAGAAGGCTCCCTATGTATCACTTTTATACCATATTTGTATGATGATGTAGACACCTTCGACTGATTGTGTAGCCATATGTACTTTGACATCATTGTATCATGACACTTATGATTTTGATATATATATGAGATGATTCATGCGGAAGATATATGCATGTGTACCTATGTGATTTATGTTTCAATATGATGCTTAAGATATGGATGCAAATGATGAAAATGCAATATAGAAGATATGGAATTGAAAGAGCTTCTTGTGCTATTATCATCATTGAGCTTTATTATGGAAAATAGGTTATGACAATTGAGGTATATGTTTGACCTAGAAATTCATTGTACCCATTTGCATGGAGATTAGACAATTGCAAACAAGGAATGCCCCAGTTCATACTAGACTCACAGTGTCCTCATATCCTTGGACAAGTCATAGTATTACTAAGAGACAATCCACACAACAAAGAAAAATAGGTGACGATACCCCATTCTTGCCTTTCTAGTCAAAGACATCTTGGAGATAAAATTTCTAGTCAGAGACATCCCAGAAAAGCTAAAAGACATGTCACCAAAAGATAAAATCAAAAGAAAAACAAGAATCGACACCAACATCCACTGTAGTCCTCAAGTTTAGTGTCTCTTGTCACTTGTATAAGTCTATGTGATTGTGGTCACAATGTTTACTTTCACAAAAGGATAAATAGCACTGAACCATAATGTTGTCTATGTTTGTTGAAAGATTTGATTTTGTTAAAGCCTATTGCTGATTGTGTCTCATCTAAAACTGACTGAATCCATGAAATTGATACTTTATTGCGGAGAAGACAAAACTTTATTGCTCTTAGTTCCACACCCATCACTAGACGTAGGATTTTCCTTAGCCACAGATAGGAGCTGATTTATTATGGATGGAAAGGTTGTGAGTGTGTGCAAAGTGAAAGGATGGAAATGAATCCCGAAGGAGGGAGGAGTAATGTCTCTATGCATGGTGTGAGTGACCCGATTTTCACCATGGTACTTTCCTAGGGCACCACCGAAATTATTTTCACCTTTGGACGAATTTATTTCTCTTTACTTTTTTTGACTTTTCAATTTTTATTTATTTAATTTTTTTTTTGTATTTTGAATTAGGATATGCTAAAGAGCTATGTGTAAAAACCTGCGAAGGTGCATGCTATTGATAGGATCCTCAAAAGGTTCTCCCTCTGTTGTTGAAAGATGATATGCACTGGATCCATAGGCTGCCATGATGATGTAAGGACCAAACCAATTTGGTTTGAACTTTCCCTTCTTCTCTCTATCTTGCTGATTTTTAGGATTTTCTTTGAGAACTAAGTCACCCACCTCAAATGTGTGAGGCTTCACCTTGTGATTGTAACTGTGACTCATTCGTTGTTGATAAGCCTTGAGATGGTTAAAAGCAGTTATCTTGGTTCATCCAATAGTTCTAGTTCTTGTAAGTGAGAGACCCTGAAGTCTTCATCATTGAGAATTTTGTGCAAAGAGACTCAGAAATATAGTAACTCAACCTCGATAGGAAAGATATCTTTGGTGCCATACACAAGTGAAAAAGGTGTGGCTCCTGTAGGTGTGCGAACACTTGTGCGGTAAGCCGAAAGTGCGGGATTAAGTTGGACATGCCAATTTTGGCCAACATCATCAACTGTCTTTTTTAGGATTTTAAGAATGGTTTTATTAGACGCCTTAGCTTGACCATTACCTTGGGGGTAATAGGGAGTGGAGAAATGATGGGTAATATGGAAGCGATCATAAAGTTGAGAATCTTGGTTTTTGAAGGGACGTCTATTATCAATGATGATGGAAAGAGGAATACCGTACCGACAGATGATATAGTTGAGAATGAATGTAGCAATCTGTTTTCCAGTAACTTGTGTAAGAGGCACAACTTCAATCCATTTTGTGAAATACTCTGTGGCAGTGATAATGAATTTGTGGCTATTGGAAGAAGGAGGGTGAATCTTGCCTATGAGATCGAGTCCCCACTAACAAAAGGGCCAAGGAGTCACAATCGGTTGAAGTTCTTGTGCTAGTGCATGAATAAGGTCTCCATGGATTTGACATTTCTTACATTTCTTGACAAACTAATATGAATCTTTTTCCATGTTGGGCCAGTAATATCTAGTCCTGATGAGTTTCTTGGCTAAGGTAGGACCACTAGAATGTGGACCACATATACCTTCATGAACTTCGTGTAACATAATCTAAGCTTCATCCCTTTCTAAACATATAAGAAGAGTGCCATCTAGACCTCGACGGTATAGGATATTGGCTAAAATAACATATCGAGAAGATTGGCAAATGAAAGTGTGACGTTGGTTGTTGGATAAGTCAGGAGGAAGGGTGTTGTTAAGATGGTATGTGAAAATGAAATCATATAACTAGGAATTAGGACCAATGACACATATCATCTCAGTAGGAGTGATCTCATACGAGGGAACCAAAAGGTTATCCACAAAGAAATCATAGCGGGTTTCATTCTACGGTAGATCGATCAATGAAGCAATAGTAGCCATGGCATTTGCGACTCGATTTTGCTCTCTTGGTGTCTGCTCAAAGGGCAACTTCATGAAATATTGCTTGAAGTCATCTACCATTTTGTTGTAAGGCATTAATTTTTCATCTTTCGTTTGGTAGTCATCTGTTGCTTGACGAATTACTAGTTGAGAGTCCCAAAAAACATGAAGTTCCTGGATCTTCCATTGAATTGTAATCCGTAATCCAGTTGTTAATGCCTCCTATTCTACTATGTTATTAGTGCATGGAAATGACAATTGGTATGATTTGGAAATGGAATCCCCTTGAGGTGTGATAAAGAGGATACCAACTCTTGCTCCATGTTGTGTGTATGAGTCACCAAAGTACAGTTGCCAAGGCTTTGTGTGTGATACTATCGGGATGGATTCATCTGGAAATTCTAAAATTAGAGGAGCATCATCTATCATGGGTGCATCTACTAACTGATCTGCGATAGCTTGTCCCTTTATTGCTTTTTTGTCCATATATTCAATGTCAAACTCAGTCAAGTGCATCACCCATTTGGCTAGTCTACCAGTAAGCGTCACCTTATTGAGAAGATATTTCAATGGATCGATCCTTGTGACCAACTTAGTTTTATGAGTTAGCATGTAATGTCATAATTTTTGCGAAGCAAAAACCACAGCGAGACACGCATGCTCAATTGGTGTGTAGTTTAGCTCATAACCAACCAGAGTATGATTGATGTAATAGACTGCCTTTTCTTTGCCTGCAACATCTTGTTGTGCTAAGAGTGCCCCCAGTGTTGTTTATGTAGCTGATATATAAAGTAACAGGGGTTGTTCTGGGTCTGGTGGCATCAAAATTGGTGGATTCAGAAGATAATCTTTGAGTATCTGAAAATCCTATTGACAGTTATCATCCCATTTGAATTTGATGTTTTTGTGTAGCAAGTGTTGAAAAGGATGACATTTATCTGAAAGTTGTGCTATGAATCTTCGTATGGAATGGAGTCTTCCTTGTAAAGATCGGAGTTGACTTATATTTCTTGCTCGTGGTATTTCTAGGATTGCTTTGACTTTTGCTGGATCGGCTTCAATTCCTCTTTTTAAAACAATGAATCCTAGGAGCTTCTCGGAGGTTAGTCCAAAGGCACATTTCTTGGGGTTTAGTCTTACTTTGTATTTTTCCAACCAATCAAAAATGACTAAAAGAATATCCAAATAAGTATCTCTGTCTATTGATCTTCCCAAGAGGTCATCAACATAATCTTCTACAGTTATGTGCATGAGATCATGAAAGATAGTAGTCATTTCTCATTGGTATGTAGTGCTTGCATTCTTTAGCCTGAAGGGCATGACATTCTAGCAGAAAGTTCCCCAGGAACAAGTAAACGTTGTTTTGTGTTAATCCTCAGATGTAATTTTTATTTGATTGTAGTCAAAGAATTTGTCTATCAAAGATAACATTGCATGACCTTCCATGAGATCTACGATCAGGTCGATGTTTGGTAATGGAAAATCATCCTTAGGACAAGTTTTGTTAATGCCTCTAAAATCTGTACATATTTTGATGCTACGATCTGGCTTACTAAATCATACAAAGCTGGATATCCATTCAAGATAATCAATTGGGCGTATGAATCCGACATCCAATAATTTCTCAAGCTCTTCCTTGACTAATAATTCCACTTGTGGATGCATCTTTCTTAATTTATATTTTATTGGCTTTTCTCCTGGTTTAATTGTCAAATGATGCATTACCAAGTCTGGATCCAATCTAGGCATATCAACGTAGGACCATGCAAAATTTATTTTTCGCTCTGTGAAGAAAATTATGAACTTCGGTCACTCTCTCTCTATCAGAGATTGTGCCATAAAGATGTAATGTGGAATCTCTTCTATACCTATGTTTGTTTTGATGGTCTCTTCTACTAACATAGATAATTTTTCTTCATATGATGCTGAGAGAATGTCGAGCCTTCCATCTTCGGTGGCCTTAGAGAGGTTTTCACCCTTAGATACATCCTTTATTTTTACTTTTTTGGGGTCAGATAGTGCCACAATGGGGTTTTCATCATAAAACCCATGAGTTATTTTTATTTTTACATTTGTGCGACTCGAAGGCCAAACACCCTCACCAAAATATGCCATGTTTTTTTATTTCTATAGTGTATCCTGCCTTATGGTCCCCAAGCATAAGATCATCTCGTATGCCTAGATAGTCAATAAAGGCTTCATCATTTTGGAATGTGTCAAATTGTATAGGTCCTTCATGGTCCTAGTCAATAAGTTGGTGGTGAACAAGGGGAAGGCCTTCAATGTTTTTGAAGTTAGCAGGTGTTACTGTGTAGATATAGTTATATTCAGGTATGTCAAGGTAGTTGTTGAGGTCATCATTGGCACTCTCCTCATCTATCTCGATTGTGAATGAGTCCACATTGTTATCACTAGAAGCGCATTCTGGAATGGGCGTCCTCATTCTTCATGATTTTGATCTAGAACCTAAAGACAAAGACTGTGTGGGATCCTCAGGGGTTGTTTCTTGACCAACTTTGAATTTTCTATGAAATTCCTCTTCTTCTGTGGGTTCACCTGGTTCCCTGAATGTCTCGGTGAGCTCATAATCACTAGAGGATTTGTCTGAAATTGTTATGATCTTGTTTGCTGGATTGAAAATGTTTTTCAATTCTGAACACAGATGTGTTTGAATATTGCACATACGCGTCTTTGAGATTTTGTGAATGCAGTTTTTCTTATCAGAACACAGACGTGTTTCTGTCCTACTTAGATGCAGTTAAATGACATAGACATGTTTGAACATTGCACAGACGCGTTTCCAAAAATTGAGTGCAATTTTTCCAATTTTGTAAAGTTACTATTCTGACCAAATCTGAATTTTTGACTATTTTCCATGACAAGAGGACACAGTGTTGATGAGGACTCAATGTTTGCAAGTGTTTAGACTCAAAATGACTCAAAAGAAAGTGTGTTGTTTGATGTAAAAATGTTCTGCATACACTTGAAGACACAAAAGACACAATGTTTTGATGTTTGATCTTGAATGTGTGAATGTTTAAAAGAAGACAAGCACAATTCCTACGGTTGGCCAGGACAGTAGTTGTTGATCCCACATGGGGTTTCCCCTGAGGCTACGCTATTCAGAGTGGATACTTAGATGGTTGACCCCACTGGCTCCACCCTCGACACTCACTTCTCGGGGTAGCCAAGCATCAGTCCCCACGAAAACTCCCCATGGCGAACTTTGTATCTCTATTAAGAATAGTATGTGTGTGGGCCACTCGAGAGGTCTGACCTCCTGCCCCAACAACTAGAAGGATTTTGGCTTTCTAAGACAAAAAGGTGCTAGTAAGGGCATCCACTCGTTTGACCATACATGCGACGCTTTCATCTCTATAAATATAGAAGGCTCCCAACTAGTAGGGGTTACGCCCTACAACTGATCAAATAAATTTGATCAAATGGGTTTATGGGGACATAGTGTTGGTATGAACTAATTAGCACACATTACCCATGGCTTTCACCATGGATACAATTATTTATAGTGGTTCGGAAGAGGTGGGTTTTCCTTACTACCACTTGGGTCATTCTCTCCTCACTAGTAGTCCTAATGACCACATGAGGGGACAGGCCCTCTAGAGATAAACAAAAAGAGCCTATTGCCCAAGACACAAAAGAAACTGGTTCAATTTTAGTGCACCAATTGAAGTGTTTGGTTATCTATGGAAACAAGGCACACAAAAAAGATCAAAAAACCCTGCCAAAAATCTGCAACAAAGATTTATTAGTAGTTTTGCAATAATACCCCTCTTGCGAGCACACAAGTTAGGTAAATTTTAGATCCAAAAGACTTTGTGAAATAGGGGTCTTCAACAATGTGATTTGCTTCAAGGACAAGCTGCACCAATTTTTTAGCTAGATCACAAGATGTTAGCCCAAATAAACCAGATCTGAAATTAAAAAAATGATAAAATAAAGCCCTCAAAACTGGAACAAAAGCTAAAATTGTAGAATCAAAATCCTAGACCTGACCGGATCTTACACAAATGTGGTTATAGGAAACATACATGGTTTCAGCACTCATAGACGTGCTTCTGCAACACAGACGCAAATCCAAAACACATACGCGATTGAAGGGTGCACAGGTGCGATTTAGGAACACAAACGTGATTTTGCAATTTGCAAAAAAGTGAAATAATGTTTTAGATGCAGACACAATTCTAGATGTCACAGACGCGGTAGAAAAGCAAAAACGCGATCTGAAAATGCTCAGACACAAAAATGTCAAAATATTGTCGGAAATGTCGGAAAGATGTCCTACCTGGGCATGCCAAAATGTTTATGGTAAAAATGGAATAACAATATTGAAAGACTAAATAGATTTAACCACAAAACCCTAGCCTAACAACAATAAATATCCACCATAACATATGAAGATTACCTAAGACAATGCAAATCAACAAAATCACAAATATTATACCATCACATGTCCAATAGGGTTTGAGTCTTCATTCTTCCTATCTCCATTGATCTTGCTTGATATATTTGCTCTCAGATTTTATGTTTGCACAAGAGCTCAACAAAGAACAAAAATGTGGTTGCAAGTAGGCTTGATCGCATATGAAAGTTTGAATGCTAATCCAGTAGTCAAGGTTGATAATGAAGGAAGTGTCTCCTTATATAGAAGACACTGTATGAAATGGACAGATAAGATTGAGAGGTGTAAAAGATAAATGATCGGCTAGGATTAGAGGGTAGGTAAAAGAAATAAGAAAATAATGAGAGGGTAGGTAGTGTAGGAATTAAGAGATGAATGACATGTGTCATAAGTAGAAAAGGTTACTGAATTATTTAAATAAATAAAGATTTATTTAATTAATAGAGGAAGTGGGATCAATTAAATAAATAAAAGTATTTATTTAATTTAGGAAAAGGGGAATTTAAATAAATAAAAGTATTTATTTAAATGAGAAATAAGGTTAGAAGAGGGTAAATGAATTAATTAAATAAATAAAGATTTATTTAATTAATAGACGAATTAGGCTTAAAAAATTAAATAAATAAAATATTTATTTAATTAGACAGGATAATTTTAGGTGTCTACAATAAGTGTACCTAAAAAACCAAATTGCATAGCTTTAAGGTAAAAATGTGGAGGTTGTTGCCTACCATATCCGAAAAGGCTTTGTAGAAATCACATGAAATGCCATTTTAACCAAGTGCTTTGTCATTGGCCATAGAAAAAATGTCTCCTTAACATCTTCTTGAGAGTGGTGGTCCATGAAGAATATGTTGGGTACTAGATAATTGAAAAGGGAAGATTGCAAGACATTACTACAAGGCAAGATGCTTACTCAGTGTAGAATATTGAGCCAAGAAAATTGTTCATAGTGTCGAATAAAGATTGAAGAATGCAAAGTGTCTCTTGGAGAAGTTGTTGTCCTTCCTTTATCTTCTTAATGGAATTAGAGGAATAATGAGAACGAAGAGTTTGAAAAAATGCCTCTGTGGCTTTTCCATGATCTTGAGCCAATGCAACTGAGCTTTAATTTGATCCTCTCAACCTAAATGAGTATTAACAATTTTCTTTGTGGGAAAAATGAGATACATGAAGTTGAGTGGTGAAGTTGAATGACTGAGCTTCTAAAGTAGTGGTGGTTTCGTGTGAGCAATGACAAAAAAATTGGGAAGTTTCCTCTTGTAAATGAAAATAAACTACTAAGTATAGATAATTGCATCATTCCACCAATTGATCCACTTGACTCCATGCAAAGGACATGACTCCAAATTGTAGATAAATTGGATATGACCTATTGTGGCTTTATCATTAAGAAGAGACACGTTTAGGGAAGATAAATTCTTCATAACATTAGGCTTGGAGATCTCCAACTCGATATGGAAATACATTAGTATGTGGTCAAATAGGACAACATCAATTGGAAAGGAGAAATAGTTAGCTAAAATAAAGAAGGAACTTTTTTTAATTTTTCCATGCTATCTTATGTTTGTGATTTTAGAACTCTTTACAATTTGCATTGTATATTTAGAATCGGTAAAATTCTTGACTCATAGGGGAGAAGTAAGTCTTAATAGTTAGTGAACATTTTTGTACTTTTGACAAGTGTTACCTATGCTAAAGAAATATAGGTAAAGTATCTAGTTAGTTGATATGTGGTCAAATAGTTGGCCATGGATAAACACTATTTGCTCTAACCACTTTTAGGGGTAGATAATGAATCATAAATAGCGGATTTAGGTGATGCCTTTTATTTCCAGTGAGGGACTGCACAACAGCAGAGAATTCGTATTCGCTTGCTATAACCACTTTAGGGTCTCCAATATGAACGACCTTCACTGTTTTACCTTTACACTTGAAGGATGTTCCTGCTAATGAATCCATTTTCTTTTCTGCCATGTATTGCCTTTAGGAACACTTTCAGATTTCCAAATTGAGGATTGTTAACAAGAGTGGGGAGTATGTTTATTAAGGGCACATTCAAGGAATGAGTTAGAAGAATGGTTTTCTTGTGGATTGGATTGCTGAAAGATGTCGACAAGTCATTGGAAGAAAGGGAGAAAGTGTGGGGAAGCGGAAAAGAGTCTACCCACTAGTAGAACAATATAATGTTTTCATTTTAAAGCCAGATTAGACTTATTCCATACGAGGCATATATAAAATGAAATTTTAGAATTCTATGTTTTTAGTTGGCTCATATAAATCCAGGATTCTGTGTGGATAAGAGTTGTACGATCTTTCCACTGCCGTGTGCATCTCAGTAACTAAACAAACGAGAATGATTATTCGTTGCGACACACAATGGAAAAAGTAAAGTAAATGAATATAAGACGCCAAAACTCTATACATTTACGTTGTCATGTATATGTATGAGAAAGGACGAAAGTTGTTTGGACGAAAATTCTGCTGTTTTCATAGAGCAGAAGTTGTTTTGACCAAAACTCCTATTTTCATACAGCAGATTTTAAATATTTGACTGTATAATTTATTCAAAAAAATTCGTAATGTTCATGTTTCTCGGTGGAGACTCGAGAGGTATAGAGGGAATTAAAAATAACAAGAGTTCCTCTTTTGCGGAAGAAAGAACAAAGTTCCATGATATACCACAATTTAGGGATTTTGTCTATAATGATCATATATGCAAAAATTTAATTGATAGTTCAAAATATAACATACCATGAAGCTTGTCGAGGTGGAGTGGCTACACTCATTTCATCTCGCTGGCTCTCTGCAGTTATTTTTCACGGTTTTGATCCCATGCAGCGTGTCATATGGGTTCTGCTGTCAATTGATAATCATTATGTTGGGATCGTTAATGTTTATGCTCCCAACGATGCGGTTGATAGATCACATCTATGGCGTTGGATTGCTGACAATCTGCCACCTGCAACTTGTGTCATGTGTGGGGACTTCAATATGGTTGAGGTGGCGACCGATAAGGATGAAATTTTGTCTTTTCGCTAGACAGCTAGTGAGAGGGAATCCTGGTACTATATGCATAATAAGTTGGGTCTTTTTGACCCCAACACCAACCGCTGCTTGGTGGGGTCTGACACACTTGGTCTAATTCTAGAGTTAGCTCTAATAGAATTCTTAAAAGGCTTGATCGTGCTATGATAACTACGCAATCTTTTTTTTCTTTTTTCTAAATATCAAGAGCTGCCCATCACTCCTTTTGTTGATGTGACGCTGTCCGATCACTTCCCCATAAAGTTTAGCATTGAATGGCAGCCATCTAGGAAGCATCCTTCCAAGATGCAATTCTACCTCAACACATCTCTCCTGTATCATCAAACCATGATGGACCACATTCAAAGGGTTTTGAATTTAGAACCAAGGCCTCATCATCACACCGGTTGGATTGCATGGTGGAATGATGCCATTACCCGCTTTGCGAGGTTTCTGTGCATTTATGGTAGACAACTTGCCATGTACTGCAAGCGGTCATATAACGTGACCACCAAAGATCTCTGTGCTGTCATAAAAGCTCTAGCCTAGATTGAATCCTTTTGATTCTAACCTACAACTTCGATTAGCCTTAGCCTAGCTCTACTATGAGAAACAAGTTGCAGATAGCCATTCTCCTAGAGGAGCTCAAATCAAAGCTAGGTTACATTGGCCCAAGGTGGGCGATATGGCCCTCCAAGGAATTTTTCTTGGCTTTGCATGACCGTCATATCATTATGAGAAGGTGTTCACAGTGTAGGGACTCTCTAGCCAGAGCCTAAACTTTGCAAGATTACTTAGCTGTTGTTACCAAATGGCTTTCTGAGTCTTAGCAGACCTTTTGTGATCTCTTACTGACCATTGATGATCTCAAGGAAGCCATTTTTTCTATGGTATATGATAAAGCCCCTGGGTGTGATGGCTTCCCCTATGAATTCTACAAAGCCCTTTGGCCTTGTGTTGGTTCTGACCTCCATAAGGTCTACCTTGAAGCTTTTCTTTCCCAATCCCTGAGAGCGATGCTTAACCAGGGTAATCTCAAATTTATCCCTAAGGCAGGGGACCTAGAGGACATTTGCAATTGGAGGCCTATTACCTTGCTCAATGTCTGATACAAGATCATTGCCAAAGCCTTGGCTCTCCAGATTTGTCATCTCTTGCCTCTTATTGTTTGTTCGGAGCAGACTGAATTTATCAAGTCCAGGTTTATTCTAGATAATATTATTGCTATTTGGGAAGGGATTGACTGGGTCAGATGCTCTAAACAATAGACAATCCTTCTTAAGATTGACTTCGCTAAGGCATATGATCGCATTGAGTGGCCATTTATTTTGGTTATGCTGAAAGCCCTTGGCTTCGGTCCCTGATTCATTCAGTCTGTCCAGATGTTATTCGGAGATGCCTTAGCCTGTATCACCATTAATGGCCACCAGTCTGAGGCTTTTGACCTTTTCAGATCCATTTGCTAGGGATGTCCTCTAGCTCCTACTTTATATGTTCTTACGGTGGAAGGGTTTGGATACTTACTTGCTAATGCTATCTATGTTGGGCGTGTTCATGGTATCTCCCTGCTCGAGTCACTTTCTCAACTTGTCAATGGCCATTTTGCGGACGATTCCTTCCTCACTCTCATTGAGGAAGAAGAGAACTTACAGGCCGCTCTTCAATGTCTGGACACCTTTTGTTTGGCTTCTGGTTCGGCCATTCAATGGCACAAGACATAATGTTATAGGCAGTCTTTTCTTGCCACCCCGACTTGGATTCTTCAATATGACTGGAAATGGCTTCATCATGGCGAAATTTTTCACTTTTTGGGAATTCTCTTTGCCTTTCAAGCTTTGCCTATGGATCTTTGGAATGTTGTTTTAGCTAGGATTGAGAAAAAAGTTGTCCTATTAGATTACCAAGCCTCTCTCTGGTTGGTAAATTCCAAATTTGTTCTAAGGTTTTGGCTGCCACCCATGTCTATTACTCCTCATGTTGGGCTCCTTCTAAGGCCTCTTACATGAAGTTGGAAAGAATTTTGCGAGCTTTTCTTTGGCCTTTGGGTCTGACCATAAAGGTTTCCACAGGGTCACTTGGGAGTATTGTTGTCTTTCCAAGCACTCTGGAGGGCTCAGTCTTATTTCTACCCAGAAACAAGGGCTTGTCTTATGTGCTAAATGGATAATTAGAGCCTTATCTGGTGACGAGGCATGGAAAATCCTTCTTTAGCATTGCATTTCTTTAGGATTTCCTACCAACAAGTCGGCTTGGAAGGGGATTGGTTTTCAAACCCTCCTCATTATGAAAGACCCTATTCAGATCCAGGGTACTTTTGTTGTTAAAAGCATCTGGTGTGCTAGGGAAGCTATCAAGCGTTGGCTTAAATGGGCGGGTGATGGTTTTTCGTGACAGGATCTCCATGAATCAACACAACCTCTGGTGGCCACCTCTTTTTTACGTGCAAGGGTTACCACTAGCCAAAATCCAGGGTGTTAGTGATCCCGGGGATCATTTTCAATGAATTTTCATGTTCCTCCAATGCTCCAAATTTTTGCTCTAGTATAAAGATTTTGGAATACTGACTCCAACACAACTCATTTGACATGAAATAAAGTTTGTGTGTGGAAATGGTGCTTAGTCAAAGTTTGGGTCAAACTGAGTACCTAAGGCCATAAAAAAGGTCAAAAATCAAAGTTTCCAAAAGTCATCAAATTTGGAATCATTTTTAAGAGATCGACGAGAGCTTTCCAACGCAACTCGTTTCATCAAAAATGGGGTTCAGATGTGGAAGTTATTCAAAGTCAAAGTTTGGTCAACATTTGGTCAAACTTTGTCAAAATGATGATGTGGAAGGTCAACATGATGATGTGGTATACATAGTAAACACCATGATTTGTTTCTTTGAATTGCGAATTAGAAGTTGACACTTGGCTCCATCTTGATTTGACAAATTATCGTGTCATCAACACCTAGTCATCATCCAATCAACACAACGACCAATCAACCCTTGACACTCGACATCATCTCACCTCTCCATGTGGTAGGTCATTATTGGGAAAATGAATCATTTTATTGTTTTATATTAAAAAATAAATAAATCAAATAACAAAATATATAAAACAAAAATAATATACATTAAGAAAAGAAGTGTCCCTTTTCTACATGGGACCTCCCTTATTTAATGGGATCTCTCTTTTAAAATAAAAGACCATGCTATCTTATGGGTGATTGAGAGAATAAAAGGGGATTGGTTTCCTAAATATAAGCCCCTTAAATCTTTTCTTATTTTAACTCCCTTATTATTTGATCCCTAAAAAGTGGGATGATCTCCCATAAAAGACAATTGAAATTATAATAGGGAGATATTTTGATTTTTACTTGTAATGGGAGATATGGGTATAATATGATTTTAGACCATATTAGTAAATAAATGTGTATAAAAAGGGGTAGGTTGGACATTTGATGGGGGAGATAATTTTTGTAAGTGAATTTGGGAAATTAGTCAAGAGATTGGAGAAGAAATTTTGGCTAAGTGTTTTCTAAGTTTTTTTTTGTAATTTGCAAATGGTGAAGCAAGAGGAAGCTATTGTGGATTTTGGTATTTCACTCCTGCACTTCAAAAAGTGGCATTGTGCGGATAGGAGTGACTTTGTAACTCTTTGTAAACTCATTTTTGGAGCTTAATTGGATCGGTCTCACCCAGTTGGGCAGACCCGAAGATGTAGTCACCTTGTGGCAAACTCCGTAATCAAATCCTGTTGTTTGTGTCTCCTTTCTCTTCCTCTCTAATTTTTATATTTCATCACTTCAATTTATTTGTAATTAAACATTTATGTACATGCTAATTTCAATTTGTTAAGCATTGCAATGTTAGCATTTTTATGCAACCAGTCATAGATCCTTAATCAGACCAGTTAGTTCTTTACGTTTTCACAAACACGGAATTAGAACACCTAAGGATCTATTTTCCAGAGCTTCTATGAGCCTTCGGTAATGGGATGACTTCCAGGTCCAGTTTCGTCTGTCTTGACTAGATCGATAGACTTATGACCTTCTAGTCTAGGCCTTACCCTCATATTTGTTACATAAGCTTGGCATTCAGTTTGTCAGACCTTGGTGGAAAGATTGGAAATGGTATCCTTGGACTCCTTTCACTAGCTACAAACCCAAAATGGGTTATCTTGGGCCGGTTCCCCATTTTCTTATGGTCCATATTCTCAACTAGTGGTGGCAATTGCAGTCTTCTTAGACTTCCTGGAGATTCAGGTATCTTGGCTCTGGCGATTTTGCCTCAACGATTGGATTTATTGTTTTGTTTATGTTGTTTTGGTCTTAGGTCGACTTGGTTGATCATTGGTTTGTGGGATTATGTAACAGATCTATTGTATCATCTTTTAGGTAGCTGACATAATTGTTGAAGTCTTGGGTTGGTATAAATATAATATAAAATCTCTTTGTAGATCATATATGTGTGGTAGGAAAAGGTTATCGGATTATCTGTGTGTGAATAAAGTAGTAATCATATGCAAAGGTTTTGGTCAATCATAGGTGATCGAATTGGGTTTGTAAAAGAGGTTTAAGACCTCTGGTATTGAATTTAAGTGAAACTGTACTCAGGCATAGGAGATGCTATTCTTGCAGTTCATTCATATTTTTGGATTGTAGTCTGGTTTTTTTTGTAGTAAGTAAGGCTCCTTTTGTGATGATAAGTACGTTCTAGGTTGTTGGCCTTCTTGCATATTTAGACCCCTCTTATTGTAATCACATACTTGCTATATAAGTATTATGTGACTATGGGTAGGCTTCCCACCATGGTTTTTCCCTTTATCGGGTTTTCCACATACAAATCATGGTGTTATGTCTTATGGATGGTTGGTAATTATTCTATGATTTACGTTTATACTTAACTGTTATATTTGCTATTCTGGTATTTAGTTTATGCATTTTAGTAAAAGATTTTGTGTGCTGAAAGTTGTATAATCTTTTGACAAATGATTCACCCCCCTCTCAGTTGTCCATCAGTTATCCTAACAATTGGTATTAGAGCTTGGTCCTCTTTGTGGAATCTTAACTGCTTGAGGAAGGTCCTATGGCAACTAATAGTTCAACTACATCTATTTTCTAGAGAGAAACCCCTAATATTGATTCGACAAATTATAAGATATGGAATATTCAAATGGAAACTCATTTGAGATGTATTGGGAAAGAGATTTGGGAGGTCACAGAGAAAGGCTATACTCCTCATAATCCGGCATTTGGCAATCCTCCTTTAGCAACCTTGGATAAGGACATTGAGAATGATTGTAGAGCTAGAGAAGCACTCTTAAGTGCACTTTCTAATTAGAAAATTATGGGATTAACTGACCAATCATCTACGAAGGCTCTGAATGAAGGTTACCCTACTATTAAAATTGCTAAAATTTATGGTTACCAAGTGAGGTATGAGAATCTGAAGATGGAAGAAGATGAAAGGATTACTGATTTTATGGAAAGAGTTAATGAAAGTGTGATGGAAATTTAGTGTTGTGGTGGTTCTCTGAGCGAATATGAGATTGTTTTTAAAGTATTGAGAGCTTTGCCACTGGCTTACAAGATGAAGGCTACTACAATTAATGAGATGAGAACAATGGATAACACTTCTATTAATAGAATAATTTGGTTGGAAAATTATCTGCTTTTGAGCTTGAAGAATTTGGTCCTCAAGGAGCTGCAAAGACTGAATCTGCTTTTCACACATTTGCATCATCAACTGACAAGAGTGTTTGGAAAGATTTATATTGAAAGGAACTGGAGGAAATGAAGAAAGAAGATGACGAGTGAGCAACTTGAAGCCCTATTTGCTAGAAGAGTACATAATGGTCCGATAGGAAGTAAGTATGAAGGAAATTACCTTTTAAATGTTTTGCATGTAATAAGATAGGTCATTTTGCATCTAGATCTCCTGAAAGGAATTCGAGATTTGAAGAGAAAGATAAAAGATCTTTTAGGCCTAACCATGATTATCAGAACAAACATAAGTACAAGAGAAACAAAGACAACTCATGTTACTGTGCGGATGAGGAAGGTGTGCCTGATTCTAATGATGAATCGGCACAAGATTCAGCTAGTGGATCTAACACTAGAAAGGAATGGGTATTTTTGGCTATCAAGGATGATGCTCCAATACCTGTTGTTCAAAATGAGGAATAGGACATTGCTGCTAAAATTGAAGACAAGGATGAATGGGTGATAGACAGTGGATGTTCACATCATATGACTAGAGATAAAAGGAAGTTTTGTATCATTGCAAGAATTTGATGGTGGACTAGTTAGATTTGGAGATGACAAAGTATGTATGATCAAAGGAAGAGGAAATATATCATTAGATGGTAAGCATAACACTGATAATGTTTATTATGTTGAAGGTATAAGGCATAATATTTTGAGTGTATAATTGTTGGTGGATAAGGGATTTCAATTACAGTTTAAGGATGGAAAATACAAAATCGTTAACAAATTTGGATTGAAGATTGCAACCGGTACATAGACTAAAGGTAACATGTTTCATTTGAACTTCAGTGAGAAGATGTGTTTGATTGCAGAAGTTGATGAGAGTTGGTTTGGCATAAGAGGTTGTGTCATGTGAATTTTGATTGTATTGTAAATATCAGTTCAACTAAGGTTGTTAGAGATATGCCTAAGATTGTGAAGCCCTATAATCCGGTGTGTAAGGAATGTCAAATGGGAAAGCAAGTCAGAACTTCTTTTAAGAGTATATAAGACAAATCTAATGATGTTATTGATCTTATTCATATTGATTTGTGTGGTCTTTCTAGAATAAAGAGTTTTCAAGGTGATAGATATTTCATGCTAATCATTGATGACTATTCTAGAATGATGTGGGTTACTTTTCTAAGAGAGAAATCTGAAGCTTTTGAAAAGTTTAAGATCTTTAAAGCTAAATTTGAGACAGAGATAGGGTTGAAGATTAAATGCTTAAGGTTAGATTAGGGTGGTGAATTCACATCTGGTGAATTTAATAGTTATTGTGAGAAGCATGGGATAAGGAGACAATTGTTTGCTCCTCGGACACCTCAGTAGAATGGTGTTGTGGAAAGAAAGAATAAAACTATCTTGGACGTGGCTAGAACTATGATGATGGAAGCTAATTTTTCTCATATCTATTGGAGGGAAGCTGTGAGCATGATGGTATACACATTTAACATAGTTCATATCAAAGGAGACATCGGTTTGACACCTTATTAGTTATGGTTTGGTCATACACCTATAGTTAAGTATTTTAGAATCTTTGGTAGTAAATGCTATATCAAAAGAGATGATTCCATTGGAAAGTTTGATCCTAGATGTGATGAAGGGATATTTCTTGGTTATTCTAGTGAAAGAAAAGCATATAGATGTTATAACAAAAGATTACAGAGAATTGTGGAAAGTGCTAATGTCAAGGTGGATGAGTTGTACAAAGGTCAAATCAGAACTTATGAGAGAGAACCGAAAGTGGAGATGATCATAACTGAACTAGTAGCACCTATACCAGAGCAAAATGTTGAACCAGTTACCCCAATAGTATCAGAAAATTCAACTATAACTAAAGATCAGAGTAGAGAAACAGAAAGTCAAAAGAATCCTAGGTATGTAAGGATAAATCATTCAGAAGATCGGATGATTGGAGACAAGAACAAATGAGTAATGATAAGAAGAAGGTTGGCACCTAATGAGGTATGTTTAATTTCTCAAGTTGAATCAACATCAGTTATTGAAGCTTGTAAAGATGAAGGTTGAATGAGAGCTATGGAAGAGGAATTAGATCGGATCGAGAAGAACAACACATGGACATTAGTTCCTCGGCCTAAAAAATAAGAATGTTATTGGAGCTAAATGAGTTTTTAGTAATAAATTGAATGAGGATGGACAAGCTATGAGGAATAAGGCTAGATCGTTATGTAAAGGATATTCTCAAAAGAAAGGAATTGATTATGATGAGAATTTTTCTCTAGTAGCTAGGATTGAAGCTGTGAGATTATTTCTTGCTTATGCTGCCCATAAGAAATACAAGCTTTATCGCATGGATGTTAAGTATGCATTTTTGAATGGAGATCTTGAACAGGAATTTTACACTGAGCAACATGGTGGGTTTTTACCTTCAAATGAAAAAAACATGGTTTGTAGGTTAAGGAAATCTTTATATGGATTGAAACAAGCCCCTAGAGCTTGGTATGCTAGATTGGACAAATATCTTTTGAAGCTTGGTTTCACTAAAGGTAATGATGACAGTAACTTATATTATAAGATTACTGATGATCACATATCGATTCTTGAAGTCTTTATTGATGATATCATATTTAGAGGTGAGGATAATTTATGGAATTCTTTCAAAATATGAAGAATAAATTTGAGATGCCTATGATTGGGGAGATGAAATTTTGCCTAGGTTTGCAAATTGCTTAGAATGATAAAGGTATTTTCATCTATCAAACTACGTATGGTAGAGAGTTGTTGAAGAATTTTGGTATGGAAAATTCCAAACAGATTGGTACCCCTATGGTTACAAGTGAGAAATTGACAAAGAATGATGCATCATCTTCAATAAATCCTACAAGGTATAAATCTATGATTGGAGGTTTGTTATATCTGACTCAAACTAGACCAGATTAAATGAATGTAGTTTGTATTGTATCAAGATATCAAAGTGATCCTAGAGAGAATCATGAGAGTGCGGTGAAAAGAATTTTCAAGTATTTGCAAGGAACAATTGAGTATGGTTTGTGGTATCCTAAAAATGATGACTTTACACTATGTGCATATACAAATGTTGACTGGGATGGAAATTTTGATGACCGGGAGAGCACATCCAGTATAGATTTCTTTCTTGGAAAGAAACTTGTTTCATGGATCAGCAAGAAACAATCATGTACTTCTTTATCTACTGCTGAAGCTGAGTATGTTGTTGTTGCTAATAACTGTACAGAAGTTCTATGGATGAAGAAAATGTTGAAGGATATAAGGGTGGATTGCAATGAACTAGTAGTTATTCACTGTGATAACTCTACTGCTATTGACATATCAAAGAATCTGATATTTTAATCTAAGACTATGCACATTTCTATCATGTATTATTTTCTAAAGGAGAAGGTGGAAGCAAATGAAGTTACACTAGTTTATGTTAACACTAAAGAATAGATTGTAGGTATCTTCACTAAACCTTTGCCTAAGGAATCATTTGAGTACTTCAAAGACAGATTGGGAGTTTCTACCCCTCTCGTAGAGACTTGAGTGATGCTGATTGGCATCAGTCCATCATGCATTATATCAGAACTATCATTCATTCTAGATTGATGTGTTGGTGCTATTACTTAGGGGGAGTAGTTAATCGTGTGGCTCAGAGGTTTTATGACTTTTCTTTGATGTTTATGTTAGATTTATAGCATTGATGTCAAAGGGGGAGAGATATTTATGTGAAAAATAGAGCTTAACAAGAATATCATTCACAGGGGGGAGTTTGGTTTGTTGGTTCAGAACTTCATTTTCATATCATTTTGGGGAGATTGTTGGATGTCTTCCTTTGGAGGAGACTTGTTTGGTACTTCTTGGCACTTGGATGTTTTTCACATCTAGTGTTTCCATCAATGCTAAAGGGGGAGATTATTGGCAATTTAGAGGAATTGATTATGTGTTGCATTGATGTTTTTCATTGATGTCAACACTAGTTGTTTTGTTGTCTACGGACTTCCGATAGAGTGGTTGGTCTTTGATGTTGATCTAGAGATTTGTCTTCGGTTTTGATCCAGCTCTTGGAATTGGTTTGGATTGGTTATCATATGTTCCTGATGTGTATCACATTCAATTAGTTTGGGATTTGATGATCTGGATGCTATCATATGTTCTAGTAATCCTTTTGGTTATCGGTAAGGGTTTTATCGACAATGCTTTGTTGAAGATCTTTTGATGAATTTGATAAGTGGTATTGGTGCAGATTCTAGAAGGTTATCAGGGTGTTGATGGTTATCATGTTTGTGTTCCAATTGTTTGTGGTGTTTCATTTGGCTTATGTCGACCTATTTTAGGTCTGGTGCTTATTTCATTAGGCTATGGACCAGTTTATATAATGTGTTGGTTGATGCTCCCGATGCATCACCGGTTGGATTATTGTTTGGTTTATATTGTTACGATCTTATGCCAACTAGGTTTATCATTAGTTTGTGGGATTATGTAATGGATCTATTGTATTATCTTTTAGGTCGCCGACCTAATTGTTGAAGTCTCGAGCTAGAATAAATATAATGTAAGATCTATTTGTAGATCATATATGTGTGGTAGGAAAAGGTAATGGAATTATCTGTGTGCGAATAAAGTTGTAATCATATGCAGAGGGTTTGGTCAATCATAGGTGATCGAATTGGGTTTGTAAAAGAGGTTTAAGACCTTTGGTATTGTGCTTAACCAGAACTATAATCAGGCATAGGAGATGCTATTCTTGTAGTTTATTCATCTTTCAAGATTGTAGTCTGGATTTATTTTGTTGTCAGTGAGGCTCCTTTTGTGATGAGAAGTTCGCTCTAGGTTGTTGGCCTTTCTGCATGTGCAGGCCCCTTGTATTGTAATCACATACTTGATGCAAAATTATTATCTTACTATGGGTAGGCTTCCCACCATGGTTTTTTCCTTTACCGGGTTTTCCATGTACAAATCATGGTGTTATGTGTTATGGATGGTTGGTAATTATTCTGTGATTTATGTTTATCCTTAATTGTTATATCTTCTATTCTAGTATTTTGTTTATGCATTCTAGTACAAGGTTTTGTGTGCTTAAAGTTGTCTAATATGTTGACAATTGATTCACCCCCCCTCTAAGTTGTCCATCGGTTATCCTAACATCATAAACATAGGTAACCCATACATATGGAGAATGAAAGAACAAATAAGGGTATGATATCATACTATTAGTAATGAACATATCTTATCATCACTATATAGAGATGATTGACAATATACTAAAGGAGCTATGCGTAGTATAGTAGATGGGACTATGTCTAGTACAAAACATGGACCATGCTCTAATAACATATCATAATGTGTGTTAGTAAGAGATAAATTTAATTCTTTTGAAAATATTGAAGATAAATCATCATTCATACTCTCAATAGTTTCAACATTATAAGAACCATTGTCTTGACGAATCACAATAGGAGATTTGGTAGGATGAGGACAAGAAAGAGCTCTGGGAATTGCTAACTTCAACTTTCAACAAGGTTGGTCAAGGTAAGTTCCTTATCTATGTTTGCTAGATTCTAAGGAAGGATAGGAAGGCAGGATCAAACCAAAATTCAAACTACTTAGGAAAATATTCATTTTTTGTGGCAAGCTCAATAGTCTAGGAATGTTGTCTTCATTGGTGTTCTCTTGTACCACTATTTTGTTAGCTACAACTTGAACCTTGGGTAGGAGTTTTGTTATCAAACAATATCAATTCCTATTCTTCCTTTTCTACAAGAATAAAGGGAGGAATGTAAGGAAACACTAAAGGTTAAAAGATAGGAAGTGTTTTATATGGTGCTAATTATTTCCCTCTTTTTCCTTTATAAGATTGTAGAAGTAGGACCATAATACATAGTAGGAATGTTATGAGTAGGGAAGATTCTTAGTCTACGATGTGTTTCACTCATTACATGTGGGACATGAAGAATTACATATATATCCATATATGACAAAGGATCCTTTGGAGTATCAATTGAAGTGAATCTCAAAGGATTACCTAAGGAGAAGTTTTCTATTCTATTGGATTTAGAAATTTGGTAAGATATTCATAGGAAACCTTCATGAGATTTAAGTGGTTGACATTGTTGAGGTTAAATGTTATCAAGGGTAAATTTTTCATGGTTATCTAAGGAATGGAAACAAATATCATCTACGATTATAACTTATCCTTCAAAATAAAACCTTTGACAATTTTGGATTATGGAAGTGACTGCCTTCATGGATGTGAGCCAAAGATGACTAAACTTTGCACAAATTTTTCTAAGGTAGGGATATTGCTAAAGGAAATATCTAACCATTTAGAACCAAACTAAATGGGAAGGTGATGAAACTTATGCTAGGACAAGTGAATCCATCATGCAACTTAACAAAGGAATCATATTTATCATATGTGCCTTGATATAATTTGTGTGATATTTTTTTGTTGTTGCATTCGGTATGCACACTAGTTCAATAAGCACACCACATGAGAGTTTGTTATTGGTTCTAGTAGTAATCTATAATAGAGTATCAGGTACACCTTTTAGGATATCACTTGAGGTAAATGAGATATTAGGTTCACATTTAGGCTTAGATTTCTCTTTTTCTATGAAATTAACTATGTTGGGAGTCTCATTGAATATGTCATAAAAAAAAAAAAATTTAATAATCATTATGCTTAACACCATTGGTTTAATGAGAAGGAAAAGAATTGGTAAGGAGTTTCTTGTTTTGAATAGGTGGTGTTACAGATTTATTCCTTTTGTCACTAAAATCATCTGCCAAAATGATAGTAGAACTACAGTGGGATATTGAGTTTTATTTCTTAGATACATACATCTCTCCATGTCATGTAAAATTTGTTGATGATCTTAATAAAAGACCTTCATGTTAAAAGAAGGCTACAAAGGATTACAAGGATCTATATTTTTGATAGAAAGGACCTTTATCAAATTCTTATTCACAAATTGAAGCATGATGGTATGAAAGAATGGTTCTTGTTTATCTTAATGATTTTTTTTTAAAAATTATTGGTAAATTAGATGAGCATCTTCAAAATTATCAATTGCATTTAAAGATGGAGAACCTTCATATTGAATAACCTAAAGTTAATATTCATGAAGTGTTGTGCACAAGTGTGTAAAAATGTCTAGTTCATGGAGTTGATATTTTTTTTGCAATAGTTGCTGGGGTTTTATGGCTAGACACTAATGGAGGGTTTTATGTTTAGTGTTTCTTTTTGATATGGAAAGAAATTTACTTTTATTCTGCAAGACTCTAAAATTTCATGATACCATTGTTGGTATTATGGATGACTTCGTCCTGTGTTGCATTGGTTTTGTCATTGATGTCAACACTTATCCTTTTGGAGATCTACATTGTTTAGTTGACACTCTGGTTATATTGTTTTGTTGTTGAACTGGCACATTGTGGTCCCGGTATGGATATTGGCTTATGCACAGTCACCGGTATATGTTTCACTGGCAGCTCAAGAAGTTGATGATGAGTTGTTATCATCTGGAGATCATTTGGTTATGTCGAAGACATAGATTGGATGTTTTCATTTGGTGTTTTGCATATTGGACTGATCAGGTTCACATATTTGCCTTAACCGACAGATACGTCCAGGTTATGAACCGACATATGGTATCATATTCCAGATCAACACGACATGATTTGGAAATAATTGGATAAAGTGCACATGTATTGAGGCCAACATATTGTATTGCACCAAGGCTTATTTTGTAATTGATTTAAATGTAATAACTTTTGATAGCCGACCTAACGATGAGGTCTTAGGTCTTGTATAAATAATTGTAAGATCTTATTTGGAAGAAGTGTGTGCATGTGTGTGTATATTGAAGATCATTGTGAAGAGCGAAAAGAAGCAGATCCTTGTGTGAATCACGTAGATATCATCTGAAGGTTGAAGGATGGTTGTTAAAGGTCATGAAGGTATTTGGTCCTCATGCGCAAAGCTTAAACCGGTACTGAATCCAGCATTGAAGATGTTATATTCAAGCAGTACATTGATTATTGGATTTAACCATCCAACTGTGTAGTCAGTGTGACTCCTATTTTGTGATTGAGCAGTGAGCTCTAGGCAGTTGGCCTTTCTGCATGTGCAGATCCCATTATTGTATTCACTTACTATTTGTAGTAGTATCATGTTATTGTGGGTAAGGTTTCCCACTGTGGTTTTTCCCCTTACAGGGTTTCCACGTTAAAATCTCTATGTCATGTGTTGTGGATGTTGTTTTCCTTTCTATTTCATGCATTAAGTTGTACTGGTATTAATATAATTGTTAATCTGTTTTACCGACACTGAGTTTTAAGTTGGAATAATTTGTTTTTTGTTATAATTTATTGACAACTAATTCACCCCCTCGTCTCAGTTGTCCTACAATTGGTATTAGAGCCTAGTCCTCTTTTTGTGGAAGCCTAACAGCTTGAGAAGATCCCATGGCAACAAATATCTTCAGGAAGGAAAGTCCCAAACTTGATGGAACTAACTATGGTATATGAAAGATCAGAATGGAGACACATTTGAACTGCATTGGAAGAGATATATGGGATGTTACAAAGACTGGCTATGTTTTTCCTAATTAGAATAACCCTAATCCACCAACCTTAGCTAAAGAATTAGAGAATGATTGCAAAGCAAGAGAATAACTTCTAAGCGCATTATCAGATCAACAAATCATGGAATTATCAAACAGATCTACTGCAAAAGATATTTGGGATAAACTGGAAACATTGAATGAAGGAGATTCCACTGTCAAAATTGCAAAACTGGAATGTTACCAGGTCAGGTATGAAAATTTAAAAATGGAAGAGGATGAAAGAATTTCTACATTTATGGAAAGAGTTAATGAAATTGTTTTAGGAATACAATGTTGTGGAGGATCTTTAAGTGAAGATGAAATTGTTTCTAAAGTTTTAAGAGATTTTCCGCTAGCTTACAAAATGAAAGAGACAATAATTAATGAGTTGAGAACAATGCCTAATACATCAGTATCTAGAGATACTCTGGTTGGAAAACTTTCAGCATTTGAGCTTGAAGAATTTGGTCATGTTGCTACAGTCAAGACTGATATAGCCTTCAAAGCATCATCATCATCATCATCATCATCATCTGATAAATCTGATTGGAAAGCACTTTATGCAAAAGAACTTGAAGATATCAGAAGAGAAAATGAAGAACTTGAAGAACTTGAAACAATATTTGCAAGGAAGATGCCTAAAGGTCCAACATGAAGTAAGTATGAAGGTAAAGAACCTTTCAAATGTTTTAATTGCAATAAAGTTGGTCATATGGCATCTAGGTTTCCTGGTAGACATTCAAGACTAAGAGAGGAGGCAAAGAGAACATATAAACCTAACCTTGAATATCAGAGATACAAATTTAAGAAAAACAAAGATAAGTCATGTTACTATGTAGATGAAGGTGTTACAGATGATTTTGATGAAGATCCAACAAATAGTGGATGGGCATTTGTTGCAATAAAAGAAGATCAACCAACACCTGTTGTGAAACCCGTAGAGCAGGCATTAGCAGCAAAAATTGAAGGAAAGGATGAATGGATCATTGATAGTGGATGCTTGCACTATATGACTGGTGATAAAAGCAAATTCTTGTCATTACGGGAATATCATGGAGGTCTAGTATGATTGGGAGATGACGCTTTTTTAATCAAAGGAAGAGGCACTATATCTCTAGATGGTAAGCACAATACTGACAATGTTTATTATGTTGAAGGTTTAAAGCATAATCTTTTGAGTATTGGTCAGTTAGTGGAAAAAGGATTTCAATTACAATTCAAGAATGGAAAATGCAAAATCATAAACATAACTAGATTGGAGATTGCAACCGGTAATCAGACTAAAGGTAATATCTTTCATTTGAATACCAGCAATAAGACATGTTTGATTGCTCAGATTGATGAAAGTTGGTTATGGCATAAGAGACTTTGTCTTTGAATTTTGATTGCATTGTAAAGATCAGTTCAACCAAGGCAGTGAGGGATTTATCTAAGATTCTGAAACGTCATAGTCCAGTATGTAAGGAATGTCAAATGGGAAAACATGTTAGAACAACATTTAAGAGCAATTATGAGAAATCGAATAATATTCTTGATTTAATTCATACAAATTTATGTGGTCTAGCAAGAACAAGGAGTCCTCAAGGTGATGGATATTTTATGCTAATAATTGATGATTATTCTAGAATGTGTTGGGTTAATTTTCTCCAGGAGAAATCAAAATATTTTGGGAGATTCAAGATATACAAGGCAATGGTAGAGACTGAAACCGACAAGAAAATCAAATGTTTGAGTTATGATCAAGGAGGAGAATTTACATCTAGGGAATTCAATGCATACTGTGAAGAGAATGGAATCAAAAGACAACTATTAGCACCCTGGACACCCCAACAGAATGGAGTTGTGGAAAGGAAGAACAAAACTATACTAGATGCAGCAAAAACCATGATGATGGAAGCAGATCTACCTCATATGTACTAGAGAGAAGTAGTAAATACAATGGTTTATACTTTCAATAGAGTTCACATCAAAGGTGAAATCAGTAAGACCTCTTATGAATTATCATTCGGTCATATTCCTACTCTTAAATATTTTAGAATATTTGGAAGCAAATGCTATATTAGGAGAGATGAGTCTATTGGAAAATTTGATCCTAGAAGTGATGAAGGAATATTTCTTGGTTACTCAACTAGAAGCAAGGCATATGGATGTTATAATAAAAGATTGCACAGAATCATTGAAAGTACTAATGTGAAGATAAATGGAAATTTTAGAGGAGAATCAAGATCTATAGGTTTTGAATCGGTAGTAGAAATGATTATAAATGAACCAGCATGGATTCCAGCAGAACAGAATGAAGAACCAGTCACACCAGCATCATCAGAGAACTCAACTATGACTGAAGAACAACAGCCTATGAATGGAAATCAGAATAAACCCAGGTATGTAAGATTGAATCATTCAAAAAATAAGATAATTGGAAATAAAAATTAAGGTGTTATGACAAGAGGAAGATTGGCAAATGATGGGATATGTTTAATTTCTCAAGTTGAACCAACATTAGTTGTTGAAGCATGTCAAGATAAACATTGGATAAAAGAATGGAAGAAGAATTAGAATAGATTGAAAAGAATAATACTTAGGCATTAGTTCCCCAACCTAAAGACAAAAATGTATTTGGAACTAAATGGGTATTTAGAAATAAACTTAATGAAGATTGTGAAGTAATTAGAAACAAAGCAAAATTAGTTTGTAAAGGTTATTCTTAGAAAGAAGGAATTGATTATAATGAAACCTTTGCACCAGTAGCAAAAATTGAAGTAGTAAGACTATTTCTTGCATTTGCAGCTCACAAGAAATATAAGGTTTGGCAAATGGATGTAAAATATACATTTTTGAATGGAGATCTTGAACAAGAAGTTTAAATTGAGCAATCTAATGGATTTTCATTAACAAATGATAAGGATATGGTTTGCAGATTAAGAAAAGCTTTATATGGATTGAAGCAAGCTCCTAGAGCTTGGTATGCTAGACTAGATAAATATCTTCTAAAGCTTGGATACACAAAAGGTAACGCTCACAATAATTTGTATTACAAAATTACCAATGATGACATTTTGGTTATTGAAGTATTTGTGGATGATATCCGTTTTGGAGGAGAAGAAGAGCTATGCAAAGACTTTGCTAATAAGATGCAGGAAGAATTTGAAATGTCTATGATTGGAGAGATACATAAATTTCTAGGTTTTTAGATTTCTCAAATAGATAAAGGTATATTCATTTATCAAAAAAAATACTTGAAAGAAATTTTGAATAAATTTGGAATGGAAAACTCCAAACCGGTAAGCACTCCTATGACTACAACTGAGAAATTGACATCAAAGGATGATTCATCTCCTATAAATCTGACAAGGTACAAATATATGATTGGAGGGTTACTGCATTTGACACAAATTAGACCTGATATAATGAATGTAGTGTGTATTGTTTCAAGACTTCAAATCAATCCTAAAAAAAATCATGAAATTGCAATAAAAAGGATTTTCCGATACCTGCAAGGCACAACAAATCTTGGTTTATGGTATCCTAAGAATGACAATTTTGAGTTATGTGCATATAGAGATGCAAATTGAGCAGGAGATGTGGATGATAGAACGAGTACCACTGGAGGTGCATTCTTTCTTGGAAGAAGATTAATTTCATCGATCAATAAGAAGTAGACTTGTACATCATTATCTACAGTAGAAGCAGAATATGTTGCAACAATAACTAATTGCACTCAGGTATTATGGATCAAGCAAATGTTGAAGGATATCAAGGTAAAATGTAAAGAACCAGTAGTTATTTACTGTGATAACTCAACAACAATAGATATATCAAAGAATCCAATATTTCACTCTAAAACAAAGCATGTTTCTATTAAGTATAATTTTCTGAAAGAAAATGTTGAAGCAAATGGAGTGAGATTGGTTTATGTGAACACTAAAGAGAAAATTGCAGATTTTTTTACAAAGCCTTTGCCTAAGGAAACATTTGAATATCTCAGAGAGAAGCTTGGGGTAACCACCCCACTGAAAGAGACTTAAATGATGCAGATTGGCATCAAACTGGTAGGGACGAATAGAAAAATCTTTTTCCAGCTTGATGAAGGAGAGCTACTGCTCAGGGGGAGTAGTTAACTATATGTTATGTTCTGATTTTTGATTCTTAACTACTTTGGCATTTGATGGCAAAGGGCTATGTCTATGGAAAAACATTGTACTTTGAAAGATGTATTTTGGTTTTGGTTATATTGTTACAAAACTTTGTGTTGATCTATTTAGGGGAGATTGTTGGCATTCTATTTTTGGCACTTATATATTTTTCCATCTAGTGTTGCCATCAATGCCAAAGGGGGAGATTGTTGGTATTATTGATGACTTTGACATGCGTTGCATTGGTTTTGTCATTGATGTCATCACTTAGCCTCCTCGAGGTCGACATTGTTGATTTGGCACTTTGGTTATATTGGTTTGTTGTTGAACTGGCACATTGTGATCCCGATACAGATATTGTCTTGTGCACAGTCACCGATATATGTTTCACCAACAACTCAGGAAGTTGATGATGATTTGTTATCATCTAGAGATCATTTGGTTATGTCGAACACATGGATTAGATGTTTGCATTTGGTGTTTTTCATATTGGACTAGTTGGGTTCACATATTTGCCTTAACCGACAGATAGGTACAGGTTATGAACCGACATATGATATCATGTTCCAGATCAGTAGACATGATTTAGAAATAATTGGATAATGTGTAAATGTATTGAGGCCGACATATTGTATTGCACCAAGACTTATTTTGTAATTGATTTAAATGTAATATCTTTTGAGAGTCGACCTAATGATGAGGTCTTAGGTCTTGTATAAATAATTGTAAGATCTTATTTGGAAGAAGTGTGTGTATGTGTGCGTATATTGAAGATCATTGTGAAGAGCGAAAAGAAGCAGATCCTTTTGCGAATCATGTAGATGTCATCTGAAGGTTGAAGGTATTTGGTCCTCATGCGCAGAGCTTAAACCGGTACTGAATCTACCATTGAAGATGCTATATTGAAGTAGTACATTGATTATTGGATTTAACCATCCAACTGTGTAGTCAGTGTGACTCCTATTTTGTGATTGAACAGTGAGCTCTAGGTGGTTGGCCTTTCTACATGCGCAGATCCCATTATTGTATTCACTTACTATCTATAGTAGTATCATTTGATTGTGGGTAAGGTTTCCCACTGTGGTTTTTCCCCTTACAGGGTTTCCATGTCAAAATCTCTGTGTGATGTGGTGTGGATGTTGTTTTCCTTTCTGTTTCATGCATTAAGTTGTATCGGTATTAATATAACTATTAATCTATTTTACTGGCATTGAGTTTTAAGTTGGAATAATTTATTGACAACTGATTCACACACACAAACCCCCCCCCCCCAATCTATTGTTCTTCCTGGTTCCTAACAACCATATTAACTCTTTTCATAGTAATATAATGGGAGTTGGTCTTTCCAACAATTAATCTAGCAAAATCAAATGTCCAGTTCAAAAGAAAAATTCTATCTCTAATATGTTGTTGTAAATTTTCAATAAAAACTTTGAATATCAACAATAGGAAGAGAATAAGAAATTGGTGAATACAAATGTTGATATCTACTAATTAAATTACTTAGTTTCACTTTATCACCTTGTTTAGAATGAAATAGATTAGTGACTATTACTTGTAGTCTAATGTTTTGTTGAAAATGTTTCAAGAATTATTTCACCAATTTTTAAAAAGTGTTATCAGTCGGTGAATTGGTTTTTGAGAAGTTGGATTGTGATGTTTTGAGAAATAAAAGGAAGATTGGTTGAAGATGGAACACCATCATATTGATTGATATGATTAACCACATTACTAATATGGATACAATTACAATTTTGTGTAGTGGTAGTCAAAGTAGAATATTTATATGTAGGAACATTGGTTATTATTGTGGGCATAGGTATTGGTATCTCGACTTGGATTGTAGGAGCAAAATATCCAAGCACTTCCATGCAAATAATTAACATCATAATATTTTAATCCATTGTGTAAGCTATGCTACATAAAACATCCACATCATGTTGATTACCTTGTATCTAATTCTTTACATTCTCAATAAAGGGGAAAATGTTCCTCTCCAATGATTTGTTGAAGACTTTCCAATTCCTTGTCAATGCTCATCAATTCTTCATTATGCACTTATGTTGGAGGGCCATCGTCATCATGAGAAGCATGAGGGAAATGATTTTTAGTAATGTTATTTAGGATATGTATTGGATTGAGAGGGGATGATTATCACAAGCTCTTGGGTGGGAATACATTAACACTCAACTCACGCTCAAAACCATTAGTATTTAACCATGGGAATCCATAAGCCTATAACTTGTTCTCATAGGAATATCAAATTCAAAACAAAAAGGGTTATAAAATTCATAAACAAGTGCAAGCTCCAACAACATATAGTTGATCAGAGGAAACAAAGAAGGAAAGATAGAGGCATAGAAAAGAAATTGACTTATGCTTGCAATGCCTGTAACTAATTAACACAATGTATTACAAATGTGGACAAAGATAATGCAGTCAATTAACAAATGATATGAAATGATAGCAATGATGCAATATGACATTAGTTGATGGTGGATGGGCATGGATCATAAACATATAATTTCAGAATATATACGAGAAATCACAAACACATACTATTAAGTGAAATTACATGTTCCAACATCTGTGAGTCAAGATTACAAATAAATTTAAAAATCTCATATGAAAAACAAAAAATTAGTACTTAAAAATCTACTTTTATTTCAATTTATATATTCTATGAAAAACTTAGATCTTCACCATAAAAACTCAACATTTTAACTAATTAAACTAAACCTTTTGAATATAATTACCAACTTTTAACTTGTTAAGTAGAGTACAACTGAATTTCTTTTTCTTTCTCTACGCTACGGTACTTAACTAAGAACTCAGAGATGCCCTTGCTGCATGATATATAAAATCAATATGAATAGAAATACAGCAAACTTAACAAGAAATTTGCGTAAGTGCTGTATACACTGCCAAAATCAGCGCACTCTAACTACTGTCACATTAAACGTCACTGCGGCGAGCAAAGGGTGCAAAATCATTGTACATGACTTCAAAAACAACAGGAGGTGAGTGCGTCCGAATAGGTAAATGATTGTGAATGGTTCCCCATTTTTCATTTAATAGTTTATTCGTTGATCCGTGGGTTGGGGGCCATTGAAGCATATGTTTCCAACACTTTTTATATTGAGTTTGTATGAGCTGTTTACGAATTCACGTTTCAAGAGTTTTTAAAAATAATTTGAAACTTTTTTTATTCAACTTTTCTTCTACTGAATCCAATAGAAAACATTGATTCAAAAAGTTATACAATTGTTTTTGAAAACTCTTACATATGATTCCTCCCTTTTTATTTCTATATTGTGATTCGAGCATGGTTCAAGTTTTCTATAGAACAAGATTCTTGCACTTCTGCAGAGACTTTGATCCATTTATTTATTTATGAGCAATAATATATACTTTTTCTTTTTATTTTCTATTGAGGAAAGGACCTAGTAGTTGAGCGCATTCCAGTTCTTGTGATAGAAGTTGTTTATTTAATACCTCCATACTTGCTGTTTTAATGTCCAACTTTTGTACAACATTGCACCAATAGTTGTGTGATAAGTACCACTAATTGAATGAAATATACCATTTGTTGTGAAAAGTAAACAATCATGTGATGCCACATCAGCTGCACAAGTATTGGGGCCCTTTTGCACACCTATTGGTCTTTTGGGCTGTTTTGGACAACTTGGCAAAAAGCATGCTGATATGGCATCATATTTGATGATGTGGCCCTGAAACCTTAGTTATTAGCAGGAGACTTGCCAAATAAGCTGCTGTAAAAAATTCAGAATGATTTGGAATTTCCACATAAGATTTTGAAAAGCGTGTTAAGGTGCACAACTACTAGATCCTCTCCCCTATTTTAGTCTGTTCCAAAGCTGCAAACTTGAGATAAATATTGTATGTCCTGAGGTTCTGATTTCCTATTCATTAATATATTTCTCGAATCTTAAAGAGTACTTCCCCTTAAAAAGGCTAATATGCAAGATACCACACAAAGATGAGGAAAAATGAAAGAAAATTAGACATCGATTAGGGTAAATGATGCTAATATATATAATATTAGGGAAAGATTAAAACAATATTTTTAAAAACCAAACATTATGAAAATTGAGATCAATGAAGTGAGAAATAAATTGGAATGCTGTAAATATATCTTTTTCTTATATCTAATTCTTTTGTATACAGTAAATGGGGCATTCAGTTTCTAGCAATGAATAAAAGTAATTTTCATCAAGTTAAAGTTAATGATAGACATTATCCTAAATCTAAAAAGTATTAGTATACATGTCTTAAAACTTTTTTGCATTTGCATTGTTACAAGCAAAGAAATTTCAATTATTAATAAACATTAACAAAATTTTACACTTTGGACTCTTTTAGTTTCGACTCTGGATTTGCTGTTTTTTTGTAAAATTTGGACTCTTTTAGTGTCGACTCTGGATTTGCTGTTTTGCTGTTTCTTAATGTATTATTGGGTTTCATCTTTATATTTAAAAAAAATATAGTTTGGACCCTTTCAAAACTTTGCTTAAACAAAACAAAAGTTTTGCAGTTTAAAAATCAACAGAAACTAACGAATCTTATCTATTCTATAAATTTTTCTACAGATTAGGAAGACAACAGCTCAATGGGTGAGGCCACCATGCTCCCTACAAATTCAAGGTTGAGAATGTTCAAGGCTTGTGGCATTTGCTCCCAAAGCTTTATATAGCTTTCATTGTTACCTCAATTCTTGATTTTAAAATCTTAGGATGCATATATGAGAAAAATGATTTGATGGCTCATATTAGAAATTGTTATCGATATAGCTAATCAGCAAAGATTTCTTTGCAGAGTGTGTTTCTTGCTTCTTGGTTGTATTGTTGAGCCTCTCGCACTTCAATATTCTACAAATTCTACAACTCCTTATATAATGATATTGAGATCTATATGTGGCAAATCCTTAATAATATGAAACGCAAATCATTTAAATCATTATTGATATAAAGTGATCTTACCAGAAACCTAAATACAATCTTACTGCAGAGAATAGATAACAAAACATAGTTACATACCTTCCAATCGTCCTAAATATTTTGTTCTTTCTGTCTGCTGCAGTGCAAAGGTGGGTCCATAGACATAATTGAGAGGAACCATTTACATAACTATGGAGACAAAGATTCAAAAAAGTTCACAGCTATACATCATTAGTCTTCTAAGTTAGCAGCCTTCACCATTGAAACGGAAGGCCAATCTTTTCACATCTATGTTACATGCAAGAATAACTACCAAATGATTATTCGATTTCCTTAGCCTCAAAACAGTCAAGCTCTTGCTTATGTTTAACAGATGGACAGATAAAAAAACAAACTAAACTTGGTAAAACAAGCATACGTTCTATAGTACCTTGTACAAAAACAAAGCGGGAAATATACGTAGAACAAATATCTGGATTTCTCACAGGAATAGCAAGACAGAAAGCTTATTCTGTTAGCTGTTCAGAATACATCAAAATCGCTCATCATAAAAATATGGGAACAAAAACTTGAAAAAATCGGTGTCTCCAAGGTTTTCCAGTGCGTCAAACATTTGATAGTTAGAAATGTCATAAACCATCTCCTTCTGCTGAACTTCGGATTTGTAAACACCATCTCCTCTAGTTGTAGGCATTTGATGGGTAATTGGAGGCTGCGGGATACTGTTGAGAATTGAGTGAAATTTTAGCTTACTTTCAGACTTGGGTATTTTCACTTGACTGCCATAACAATCCATATTCAGTCTTTTACAAGAAAATGATGATGAAGAATCAAAAGTAGCAGATTTTGCTGATGGCCTTTTATTTCCAGTGAGGGACTGCACAACGGCAGAGAATTCAGATTCGCTTGCTATAACCATTTTAGGGCTTCCAATATGAACCACCTTCACTGTTTTACCTTTTGAATTGCGGGATGTTCCTGCTGATGAATTCAGCTTTTGCGTAGCCTTTTCTGCCATGTATTGCCTGCTGATCTATATGACAATATCAGAAATCGGGGATGTTTATTAACAAGAGGGAAAGGTGTGTTAATATTTAGGGCACATTCCAGGAATGTGTTTAGAAGAATGGGTTTCTAGTGGGTTGGATTACAGAGAGTCATTGGAAGAAACGGAGAAAATGTGGGTGATGAGAAAATAGACCACTCACGAGTAGGACAAAATAATTTTTCTATTTCAAAGCATGATTAGACTTATTGAACCCTAGGTATAAATAACAATTATTGAAATTTTAAAATTATATGTTTTCTTGCTAGTTCCCATAATTTTCCACATAAAAATGGTATAATTTCAGCATTATGTGTGGATAAAAGCTGTGCTGACGCGAAGGATGAGGTTTTCATTGCATGTTAGGTAAAAGGGAAAAATGTGAATGATTATTCGCGGCAACCGCCCACGAATAGAAATAGAGCAATAATATGAGACGCAACGCACCAAGAAAAAAGTGAACTAAAAGAATATAAGATGCCAAAAGTGATCTAAATTACATTTATCTTCTATGAATTTGATAAATTATGTTTCTAGTCATATAATTAGGGCGTTGTCTATGGGACCAGCCTTAAAACACACATATCAAGCAATGTATTAAGACTAGAGAATGTTAGAAAGTGTATTTTTAGTGTGACCACATACATTAAGCAACATATTAAACCTAAAAAATGTTAGTTAATTTTGAGTGTTTAACAGTCTTAAGCCTAGAAATCTAACCTTATTGTGTGTGGTTTAAGTCATTCCGGTCTATGGGGTCAATAGAATGCACTCGTCTAATAATTTATTTATAAGTTTAAACTTATATCTACACCATGGGGCAGCTGCATTCTATTAGTCCCATAGTTAGAACCCACCATCAGACCTATCATCCAAAGCTAGGATCAAAACCAAAGGCTATGAAATTATTTCTTTCATCAAATGAGGTGTTATATGTGCACCACCTTTCTCCATTTAAGTTGTTATGTACATAAACAACGAGGATGCAAGGAATTTGATTAACATTATGTTTTTTTATAGATTTTTCCATGAATGTTGTATGTTTTATTAATTAAAATATAATGTTAGCATATACTTTTTGAAAATAGATGAGTTGAAATAACCACATTTTAAAAGTTCAAATAGAGCTACAATTTAGAACATTAAACAATCTAATTATTAAAGGATGTTAAGCAGTAAGTGCATCAACAGAGAGAAGAAGACATTTGTTTTGGTCATCCCATTTGTTGAAACCACCAATGGTGTTTGAAGTGACCATAGGAGGCTTCCAAACACGGGTGTTGGTGATTCGACTTGTCTCATACATCAATGATCGAACAACACAAGCAAGAAAAATGCAAAGTAACTTTTCTAGCTTGTTTTTAAATCTACATAAACAAATTAGAATATATCATTAATTTAGAATAAAGTGAAAAATTACGATCAAAGCATCCAAAAAGTAACAATTTCTTTTATCTAATCAAAAGGTAAAAGGAATCTTCACCTTGAAAACATGTCAAATTTGAGCCTATCTAAAAGCTATTCTAAATCATTTCCCCATTATCGCTATATACTAGAAAGAATCTCAAAACAAAAAGGTTTTTGAAAATTATGAATCTAGTTTTATTTAGGCTGAGATATCATTAAACTAGAAAATATCCTTTATAATTTCTTGAGTAGCAAAAAATGGGCATGGAGGATCTAGAATACTTTTTTTGTAATCAACACTTTTTGAAGGCCAAGGCTTCATGTTGTAAGCCCATTGTGACAATTTATAATGCAATCCATGACTATGAATTAATAAGATCTATTTCTGTTTTTTTCATATCAATTGAATTAGTTTTTGTATGTACTATGTATTTGATTGCGTGGTTGCATAATTATAAATAATCTCTCTATCTATGACTACATCTAATTTACCTTCCAATTAAATTTATGCTCTTTAAAATTTCAAATATTATATACACATACACATACACATACACATACGCATACGCATACACATCTCATGTATACACATACGCATACGCATACGCATACACATCTCATTTAATTATATTAAAATATGAAATTGTCCAATATAATTATAATCATGGAGTAGGAGAAGGTTCGATGTAGGACAATTTCTTCATAATATCTGGGGATGCCATCTTGAACATCATCTGTTAGTCATTGAGGTGACAACTGACTCTAATGTTCAACAATTTATTCACAGCCATTCTTTTAAGTATATCGATATTCTATGTAGACAAAGTCGAGACAACTAGTCAAAAGAAATCCCAGTCAAAAATCAACACGTAATTGTTTTCAATAGAAGACTTCAACTATCACTTTCACTCATTATTCTGATCCCAAGTTACCTCAACTGTTGTGCTCAATGCAGATGCACAGTTCTTTACAAGTGTATGGAGGAAAGAGGTCCAAAGAGGCAGTGGTGATTGATAAATTACCAGTAGAATTAGTTAACGAAATTCTCAAAGAGATTGCCTCACTAGGGTTTTACAGCCATAAAAGTTTTCCAAACGTGAAAGGTGCAGATTCAATCCGAATAGATTGGAGTGCATTCGACAGAGCTCGGAGTGCAATTACACCATTCCGTATAACATATCAGACAAGAAAATCGGCAGAATTTTAACCCGTTCCAATAAAATGACAAAGCATGGAGGAGACAGCTAGGACATGTGTCTTTCAATTCTTTTTCAATATTTCCAGAACTTAGCGTGCTTTACTGGCCTTCAAGCTGTCTTTCCAGGCATGTGCAAGATGGTTGGAGCTATTCTGGTTTCAAAATCGTAGTATGGAGTCAGTAAAATGCAGGTTATTGATCGTTATATATTATTGATTTTGAAAAGAACAGCCACAGTATTTTAAGTTGTCAACAACATACTGTACGAATTGAAAGTTTTGGAACCACAATAGGTGCATCTGTGCAAGATGGACTGCTTTATAAATATCTAGTTTTTTTAGTCCATCCATTACTTATTCTATCTAAAATGTTGAATTCAAAAAATTAATTGAATAAGGATTCTGTTTTCATGAATAATTGTCTTTATGAATATTAGAAAATGTTTTGAGGAAGAAGTCATATTATATAATTAAAAGATTTTTTTAATGAAACATAAAAACAAGTTGTTACATGGTAATGGTTAAGGCACAAGTAAGAGGAGGGGTTCTTAATCATTTGGTTTATCCCATATGTTAGTAAGGTCTGGAGTGTCAACAACAGAATCCCAATCATTATACCATCATCTTCATTTTTTTCTTTATCAAGAGGCTGTGGCATGAACATGTGATATAGCACGTGCATGTTGAGGGAATTCTCTAGCGCCAAGTCAACCACCAAACCCATGACAGTTGTTACATGGTAATGGTTAAGGCACTAGTTAGAGCAGAGAGGTCCTAATCATTTTGTTTATCCCACATGTCAATAAGGTCTAGAGTATCAATAAGAGGCTCCCAATCATTGTTACTATCATCTTTTTTCTTCTTTATCAAGAGGCTAACTATCATGAAAATGTGATATAGCAAGCACATGTTGAGGGAATTCTCTAGTGCCAAGCCAATCACCAAACCCATGACTAGGAGCTTTAGAAGAAGTAGATTGTTGGTGAGTGGGTTGAGACTATACTCTTTAAGACCAATCCTAGGCTCTTCTTACAAGAAGTGTAGGAGAATGAGAATGTTCCCTTTTTCAACACAAATAGACTGATTGCATCCTTGACAATACCCATGATGTAAGGAATGAGCTCAGCTAGAGGGACTTTGTCTATAGTGCATGGGGCATTTCCTGAATTATCTAAAAGCACCAGATGATGTGCCACCTATAATATGAGCTTGTTGGCTCGCACTTTTCTCTACATAAAAATGTTAGAAGAAATGATTACCTTAGAAGTGAGAATTTAGAATCAACTAAATTTTCAAAAACTAAAGTAGAACTCTTGTCCTTCTATATGGTAAAAATAATGTCCACCTTGAAAGCATGCCAAATTTGATATAATTGAATTATTTTTTGCATCAATACACTAGTAAAATCATATGCCATGAGAATGGCTCTAGATAAAAGGGTTTAAAATGATTCATGAATCTAAGTCCATGTAGCAATCTCTAGAAAAAACATAGAAAATGTGGTCAAGAATTTCTTCATTAATATAGAATGGGAGGATCTTTGAGTCTATTACGAGCTAATCTAAAACCATCCATGCTAGAAATAATGAGCAAGATTTAGCTCTAGAATGGCTGAACAAATGGTTAGAAACTTGCGATTTCACAAAAATCAGATTTTTATTCATAATTTGTTTTCCAAAGCTACTATGAATATTTACTTTTGGGAATATTTGAAAACCCAATACTTACTCTTAGCTAGATAGAGAGACATTCCACATTGTTATGTCGGCTCTTTCTTAGGATAGGATTCACAAAATTGGCATTTACACCATCAAACGTTGGTAGAAAGACCAGCATTGGTTTCCCAACACAACTTTCTACAATTATAAGCCATGTCAGAATTATCGGTATCTTTCTCTAAACCTTCCTTTGGTGCTTTCTCTAAACTTATGGTGGCATTTGTAGTCACCTTTGCTAGTTTGGTAGTGCTAGTTTCACCACATCTGGTCAGTCGTTACTATGCCTAAGCTCACCCACTTTGCCTTGTGTATTATTTTCCAAGACTTTCCTATGGGTTCTCACCTTTATCATATGGTTATTACAAACCCTTCTTGTCTATTTTGTGGCTAACTTCAGTATTTTGAACAACTCTTATGGTTTTCTCATCGTTCTCAAACGATGGACTTGGATTCTATTGGACTAATTGCTAGTGTCCTCCTTCGAATTTTGGATGTTGGTGTATGCATTTAGGCTATACATAATTTCTCAAGTTTACTTAAGGATAGGTAATGTCTAGACTTGTTACAGAAGTGGCAATAAAGGGAGCTTCTTCTGTGGATTGTTCAGAATACATCATATTAGCTCATCAAACAAAAACTGAAAAATATTGGCGTCTTCAAGGCTTTGCAGTGTATCAAACATTTGATGGTTATAAATATCAGAAATCATCTGCTTCTGCTGAACTTCGGATGTAGAAACACGGTCTGCCCTGACAGCAGGCATTTGATGAGAAATTGGAGGCTGCAGGCTACTGTTGGGAATTGAATGAAATTTTAAATGACCTTCAAACTTGGGCATTTTCACTTGACTTTCATAACAATCCCTATTCAATCGTTTAGAAGTAGTTGACAATGAAGAATAATTAGTAGCAGATTTGGGCGATGGCCTCTTATTTCCAGTGAGGGACTGCACAACAGCAGCGAACTCGGATTCACTTGCTATAACTATTTTAGGGTTTATAATATAAAACACCTTCACTGGTTTACCTTTAGACTTGCAGGATGTTCCTGCTAATGAATTTAACATCATTTCTGCCATGTATTGCCTGCTAATGTATTGCCTGTTAACAAGAGCCAGAGATGTGTTTATTAAGAGCACATTCCAGGAATGTGTTTGAAGAATAGGTTTCTCATGGATTGGATTGCTGAAAGATGTCGAAAATTCATTGGAAGGGAGAAAGTTTGGGGAAGCCTGAAGTAGACTTCTCACCAGCAAGGTGTAAATTAAAATGGTTGTAATGGATAATTAAAATTTTAAAATTGTGTGTTTTTCCTTGGCTTCCATATTTTAAAATTTTATAATTCCAGCATTTTGTGTGGCTAAGAGTTGCACTATAAAGCGATAACATTGTCTTCCCACCTATTCATATGAGAGGTCAACAGTAAACTAAAATTTATTTAGATGCCGCTTTCTCCATTTAGATTGTTAAAGAGGACGATAGCTGTTTGACTAAAAAATTATTTTTCTAATATTTGACTGTATAAATTATTTAAAATGATTATTATAAATTGACTTCATCCCCCAAATGTAGTATAACTACAAGAGCAATGGAAGAAGATCAACATAGATGAACAAAGTTATTTTGGGGTTAACATGGTAGAGACCAAAAATATCTCAATGCTTTGCATTATCCCCAATAGACAACACAAAAGCATTTTTACAACAAAAGAACATGGACAAAAAACATGTATATGACATATATAGAATAAGTGAGATACAAGTAAAGTAATGTTACGACAAATTTGATCTCTTTGTATCCTTACATCAATGGAGAAATCACGGGTCATCAAAAAAGTGCTTAAGAAGACATGCCAAATTATGAGAAATCACATTACAACTAAACAAACATACACAAAAAAGCTCAACTATTGTATAAATAAGCTAGTCTAGCAAATCTTCAACCTCCCAATATTTCTTATCACTATATACAAATGGTGGACAAGATTGAAAAGGAGCTACAACTAGTATGGTAGATGAAGCTATTTCTCATGCCAAACATGGACTATACTCTAATGATAAATCACAAAGTGTGTCACTAAAGGCTAAAGTTAATACCTATGAAAACATCGAAGATAAATCAAAATTAACAGCTTCAATTATATCATCAAAATCATCATATAAATTGATCACATTAGGATATTTGATAGAAGAAGAAGAACAATTGAGCTTAGAATCGATAACATCAGCTTTAAATGAGGTTGCCAAAGGTAAGGCTCCTCTCTGTGTGTGGGTAATGGCAAGGGAGGTTGAGAAACAAGGATCAAATTAGCATTTGACTACTTAGGAGAAGACTCACTTCTTGCAACAAGCTCATGAGCCTTGGCACGACAACTTCATTAACATTGTTTTGCACTATAAATTTTGTCAATGCGACTCAAAGCTTCTATAGGAGGAGGTTGGGTATCACTCATCATTGATTTTGTTTCTTCGTTTTCTCTAGGAATACAAGGAACCACTAAAGGTTGAGAGATAGAACATGTCAAGTGTTTACCTCTTTATACTTTATACGATGATGGAGGTGGAACCATAAAATATATAGAAGGAATGTTAGGAGTAGGAGGACTCCCAGTCTAGAATGTGATTCAAACATTACCTAAGGGATAGGAAGAGCTACTTATATATCCAACGAGTTAAACGGCTCACAATTTCAAGTCCTGAGTAGAAAGTTAGGTCTAGTCAAAGTTAGGACAAAATTTGATATAGTTTTTGAAAATTTCGTAGGTTTTGATTTTATTATGTAATAAACAAATATGACAGTTGAGTTTCGATTCTCAAGGGGTTTTGGTGACCCTTGGAATCTCATGAATTGTTATATGTAAGATTTTCGAATAGAATGGATTACTTTTTCACTCGCTTCAATTCTGTGTTTACCTTGTTTGTGTAAGCAAATCCACAATACCCCAATGTCTCACTCAAGTGTTGTCATCTGAATCCATAATTCGAATCATCTGTACTTTGGCATTTTCTTGGAAAAGGTTAAGTTGCTAAGAATTCCTTGTCACGAATGTTGCACTGAACGGTGTACATGTACTCCAGACTATTTGGATTGAATCTGCACCTTTTACGTTTGGAAATTGCGCAAGTTAATATTTTCTTCTGCGGCTGTAAAACGCGGAGGTAATCACATGAGAATTTTGACAGATGATTTGACAGGTAACTAATGAGTTACCACTACTTACTTCTATTTTGAGGCTTTGAGTACGATCCAGAGCAAGACTCTTGATCAGAAGAATAGTAGGTCAAGTGATACATAGTCAAGGTCGTCTGTGGCGGACAATTTCACACGTCACATTGTTCTCCTTTCTAGATGGAATACTGATTATCTCAAAGACTAACTGTGAAGAAAATGTGGACCATCAGAGTCATGTGGTGACCTCAACGATTGAGCAATGATGTACATGATGACATCCCCACATATTTCAAGGGTAACCTCCAGTTTGTATGAAGTTGTCTTACGTTGAACCTTGTAATAGTACAAAATAATTATATTAATATTTTAAAGGAAAATAATGGAATCAAATGAATATGTGAGTTAAAGATAATTTGTCTTATACTAATTATTAATGAAGAGTCAATAATAAGCTAAATATGTTCAAATGATCATGAGTAATGTTTGTTTTAAATGTTGTATTTTAATGTTTTATTATTTATTATTTTGTTTTCATATGATAAAGACATCATCCCATTTTGAAGTGTTTATTTATTTATCTATTATATTTATTATTTCAGCATAAATAGCATTATAAGTTAAGACATTAGCTAATAACATATGCACATAATAGATTTAGTGAGACATTTTCCTAGACCAAGAAGATAAGGCCTATATTGACTAGACAAGGTATGAAATTAACTGAATGGTCAGCCTTTAGACTAAGTATGTAGTAAGACTTCACAAAAATGTGATCTCTTGCACAAATTGAACAACTTAAGATCATTAAAATCATTAGAATCATAATTTTCACTTTTTATAACTAAAATTTAATAATCTTTTTCTGATATTAATGAAACTAACTCTCTGCAACAATTTGACCCAAGGAAAAGAATACAGGTAAGATTGGTATGTTATATGTTGAATAATCATTCAATTAATTTTTTGCATATACGATGATTATAGACAAAATCCCTAAATTGTGGTATATCATGGAACTTTGTTCTTTCTCCCGCAAAAGAGGAACTCGTGTGCTTTTTAATGCCCTTTATACCTCTCGAGTTTCCACCGAGAAACATGAACATTACGAATTTTTTGAATAAATTATACAGTCAAATATTTAAAATCTGCTCTATGAAAAGAGCAGAATTTTACTCAAAACAACTTCTGCTCTATGAAAACAGCAGAATTTTCGTCCAAACAACTTTCGTCCTTTCTCATACATGTACGTGACAACGTAAATGGATAGAGTTTTGGCGTCTTATATTCATTTACTTTACTTTTTCCATGGTGTGTCGCAACGAATAATCATTCTCGTTTGTTTAGTTACTGAGATGCACACGGCAGTGGAAAGATCGTACAACTCTTATCCACACAGAATCCTGGATTTATATGAGAGCCAACGAAAAACATACAATTCTAAAATTTCATTTTATATATGCAAACATTATATTGCTCTACTAGTGGGTAGTCTCTTTTCCGCTTCCCCACACTTTCTCCCTCTCTTCCAATAACTTGTCGACATCTTTCAGCAATCCAATCCACAAGAAAACCATTCTTCTAACGCATTCCTTGAATGTGCCCTTAATAAACACACTCCTCACTCTTGTTAACAATCCTCAATTTGGGGATCTGAATTTATTCCTAAAGGTAATACTCCTAAAGGCAATACATGGCAGAAAAGAAGATGTATTCATTAGTGTTAAGGTAAACCAGTGAAGGTCGTTCATAAAGGTGGTGGGAAAGAACACTTATAGAAAAGATTGATTTTCCATTTGATCTTGTAGAGGCTTGGTAAAAATATTCCAGACATCGATTAACTTGCTTGCTATTGTTCTCTTATTCAACAAAAGTGAGAAAGGATTCATTACCATGTAATTCCCATTGACAAGTTGTTGGGAGGACCAGGGAAGGGAAATCCCCCAAACACACATTTGGGAGACAATTTGTTCCCATAAGTAGCCAAAGCCCTCAATTGCAAAAATATAAAGAGCTTGGATAAGGGTGAAACCTTGTCAAGTGGACTTAAAAATTTCAAAAGAATTTAATTGCTAATTGGAAATGGTCATGCAAGTAGTGGCATACAAAGAGTATTTGAACCATTTGGACAAACCAAGGGTTGAATCCAAGGACATGCAATACGGAAGGGTTGAATGTCAATTCAATATGGTAATTAGATTTTGCAAATTCAATTTTGATAGAGATAATAGGTTGTTGGGAGTAATGAGCCCAATGAATTCCTTTCCAAATGACACTTATATTATCTGAAATAAACTTGGATTTAATGGATTTGGTGTGTTCCACCTAAACAATTAAAAGAAGCATTGTGTAGAGCTTAAGGGCCAAAGTGTTAGCAATTATTTTGTAGGAGACATTGAGTAGTATGATCAACCACCAATTATTAATGTCTTCAGGGTTACTAGCCTTGGATATGAATTTAATATTGCCTTTATTTATAATTGTACCTAAAGAACCAAATTACATAGCTTTAAGCTAAAAATATGGACGTTGTTACCTACCATATCCAAAAAGGCTTTGTAGAACTCACATGAAAGACCATTTAAACCAAGTCCTTTGTCATTGGCCATAGAAAAAATGTCTCCTTAACATCTTCTTGAGAGTGGTGGTCCATGAAGAATGTGTTGGGTACTAGATAATTGAAAAGGGATGATAGCAAGACATTACTACAAGGCAAGATGCTTACTCGGAGTAGAATATTGAGCCAATTAAATTGTTCATAGTGCCCAATAAATATTGAAGAATGTAAAGTAGCTCTTCGAGAAGTTGTTGGCCTTCCTTAATCTTCTTAGTGGAATTAGAGGCATAATGAGAATGAAGAGTTTGAAAAAATGCCTTTGTGGCTTTTCCATGATCTTGACCCAATGCAACTGAGCTTTAATTTGATCCTCTCAACCTAATTGAGAATTAACAATTTTCTATGTGTGAAAAAATGAGATACATGAAGTTAAGTGGTAAAGTTGAATGATTGAGCTTCTAAAGCAGTGCTGGTTTCATGTGAGCAACGAGAAAAAATTGGGAAGTTGCCCTTGTAAATTAAAAGAAACTACTAAGTATAGATAATTGCATCATTCCACCAATTGATCCACTTGACTCGATGCAAAGGACATGGCTCCAAATTGTAGATACATTAAATATGACCTATTGTGGCTTTATCATTAAGAAGAGACATGTTTAGGGAAGATAAATTCTTCATAACATTAGGCTTGGGGATCTCCAACTCAATATGGAAATGTATTAGTAAGTGGTCAAATAGGACAACATGAATTGGAAAGGAGAAATAGTTGGCTAAAATAAAGAAGGAACTCTTTTTAGTTTTTCCACACTATCTTATGTTTGTGATTTTAGAACTCTTTACAATTTGCATGTTATATTTAGAATCGGTAAAATTATTGACTCATAGGGGATAAAGTAAGTTTTAATAGTTAGTGAACATTTTTATACTTTTGACAAGTGTTACCTATGCTAAAGAAATATAGGTAAAGTATCTAATTAGTTGATATGTGGTCAAATAGTTGGTCATGGATAAATGATGGACTTGAAGATTGCAAGTACAAGGAATCACAAGAATAGTGGTCATTGTAATTGGCTAATAAGTAATTTCTCTTACTGCATATAGTAAATATGATTAGACACATTTTGATAGAGAAATTTTATTATAATTATATGTCAATTAGTGTTACAAAGAGACAATGTATATTTGGATTGTGTTAAGCAATGCCATAAGAAGCTAGATGTATAAAATTGACAGGTGTCTCTTGAACAAGAATATGATGCAAATGATCAAACATTCTAGGAAGATGTGTACATGTTATCGACACATGTTAATTAGTATAGGAGAGAGGAAGCCAATTTTATAAAGTGACAAGATGATGCAAATTGATAGATATTGTGCATCATCTTTCAATCCTCTTCAATCAAGAGGAGAGTATTAGGTTTACGATCCAAACTATCAGATTTAAGTTAATAATACTGTGTTAGTCTAATAATTTATTATTAGTTAATGAAACTTTCTAATGAACAATTTCTTTGATGATTAGTTTGTTAATTATTCAATAGAATGACTATATACACCAATATAAATAGTAAAGTGATTTAAATTACAATGTTCTTCTAGAATCAATTAGATATAAATTAGGTTTCTAGCAACACAATCAGACCTATGAAAGGCAAGATCAAAGCCCAACATAATGAAATTATTTCTTTCATTAAGAAGTTGTTATATCTAAATGTCTTCTTTCTACATTTAGCTTGTTAAAGAGGATGACAGTTGTTTGACTAAAAAATTTCTCTTTTCGTATAGCATTTTTCAAATAGTTGACTTTACAAATTATTTAAAAGAACTATAATGTTCACGTCGCTTGGTTGATAGTAATAAAAAGGCATAAAAAAGTATACAAGTTTCTATCCTAGGTCCCTAACCAGAAGGCAAAGACTGATCGCAGGAAGCTAAACTATTCTAGGATCCTAACCACAATGCATAGGGAATTACCAAGTGATCCAAAACTAATGGAGATGTGTCACCTCCTACGATATTTTATTTTCTTCAACTTGAATCTAGAGCATAACATTATTCTAAATAGAAGCTTTAGTGAAAACCGAAACAATAGTACCAATAGAGCTATGGGGAAAATAATCAAATTTCTATATTCTATAAAGAAAACATAAGAGGCAGTTAGTTGATGTCTCGAATCCAAAGGGGATGGTGGAAATTAATCCAACAATCTCCTCCTCAGTTTTACTCGAGGGGATTCGAACACATGACTTGACTCTACTATCATTTGCTAGAACATATTTGCCATTGTACCAAAAGATCAACTTGTTAATGCGTGATAAAAATGCCAAACATAAACAGGAGCATAGGAAGCAATTAGTCTATTTCCAGAATCCATCGGGGGACATTGCTGACTAGTCCAACAGAATCTAACTCCATAGTTGATAAGCATGGTGAGAAAACCAAAAAGGATGTTTCAAATACTTAGGCTGACCACAAAACAAATAGCAGGGGTTTAAAATAACCATATGATAAAGGTTAGAGCCCACAAGAAAGCCTTGAAAAAGAATACCAAAAAAAAAGAGGTGAGCTTAAGTTTAGTAACTGTTACTGTAGAATGAATCACAACAGCGGAGTTCACTAGCATCAAATAAATTTTTGTAGAAAGGAACCATTTGCTCTAATGAGAAATAATAGTGAAAAAATATAAAGAAAATTAAATTTTAATGTGTGAAATAGGTATTTTACAAGAAAAGTTATTGAAGAAAAAAAAAAATTGAAATGGTTTGATAAACAATTTAATTTTTTTGCAAATGAAAATAAAATAATAAGATATTAAAATTTAAAGAAGAAAATAATTCATTAGATCAATTACCATTAGCAGCATTATGCAGGCAAAGAGTCAAAAAAATCTGCCACATTAAAGTCTTTTAGTTGCTGCAAACAGCCATTACCATTGTAACTAAGGTACTCTTTCTAGTTACATTCGAGACCAATCGTGTACATCCATGTTGCATGCAAACATAACTGGCTCCAAAATATACAAACTAAACTTTGTAATATACATAACTGGCTCTTAGTTATGTAATATAAGCATTCGTTCTAAAGTGCCCTGTATTCACAAAAACTTTGTAATAAAAACGAATGGGAGAGGAGTCATCAACATGCGTTATTCATAAACATTATCCTTTTCTAAAATGATCCTAAGGATCATCAAATATCTTTATCATTTCTATCAATTGTTGTTCTTCTATAGATAAAGTTAAAAATGGACAAACAAACTTTCCCTTTTCCAGAGCATTTGTCTCTGTGTATGCACTGTGGATTGTTCAGAATACATCAAATTAGCTAATCAAACAAAAACTGAAAAATATTGGCGTCTCCAAGGCTTTCCAGTGTATCAAACATTTGATGGTTATAAACATCAGAAATGGTCTCCTTCTGCTGAACTTCGAATGTAGAAACACCGTCTGCCCTAATAGCAGGCATTAGATGAGAAATTTTAAATGACCTTCAAACTTGGGTATTTTCACTTGAATTTCATAAAAATCCTTATTCAATCTTTTTGAAGTAGTAGATGTTGAAGAATCATTAGTAGCAGATTTGGGTGATGGCCTCTTCTTTGGCACGACAGCAGAGAAGTCGGATTCACTTGCTATAACCATTTTAGGGTTTCTAATATAAACCACCTTCACTGGTTTACCTTTAGACTTGCAGGATGTTCCTGCTAATGAATTTCATTTCATTTCTGCCATGTATTGGCTGCTAATCTAGATAACACAATTTTAGATCTCAAAATTAAGTAGGGTTGTTAACAAGAGCCAGAGATGTGTTTATGAAGGGCACATTCAAAGAATAGGGTTCTCGTGGATTGGATTGCTGAAAGATGTCGAAAAGTCATTGGAAGGGAGAACGTGTGGGGAAGCCTGAAATAGACTGCTCACCAGCGAGCTGTAAATTAAAAAGGTTGTTATGGATAAATCAAATTTAATAAATCCAGCATTTTGTGTGGTTAAGAGTTGTACTATAAAGAGATAACATTGTCTTCCCAGCTAACTCATATGATACGTCAACAGTAAACTAAAAACTTAGTAATAATAATATGCGAAGCAACAGTAAAATCAAACTAGACACCAAAAGTAAACTAATAATAAAAACTTAACAGTAATATAAGACACAACACACCAAGAAAACAGTAAAGTGGTTTAAATTACAATGTTCTTCTAGAATCTTATATATATAGAGAGAGGGGGTATATATAGAGAGAGGGGGTATATATAGAGAGAGAGGGGTTTCTAGCAACACAATCAGACCTACTATGCAAATTAAAGGCTCAATCAAAGTCAAACATTAAGAAGCAGTTATATCTAGATACTGTCTTTCTCCATTTAAGTTGTTAAAGAGGATGACAGTTGTTTGACTAAAATTCTTCTCTTTCCATAGAGCATTTTCAAAATATTTGATCGTATAAATTATTTAAAAAAATTATAATAGTAAAAGCTTTAAAAAGTAACAAAGAGGAATAAAGATCAAAATTTCTAGGATCTGCATGTTCGGTAAATGTCGAAAGATTTTGACACCATGGTCTCGGATTTTTAACAACGGCTGGATATAATTTAATTGATTTTTGATCGATTGTTGAAAATATAATATATTTTTATGAATATGGGTGAGTTTCTATAAATAAATAAAAAATACGCACAGTACGCACATTCAAAAAAGAAAAGGTAGGAGTATACAATATCACTCTTCAGAGTGGGCAGTGCTTGAAAGTAAGATAATAAAAATAGCAATAAAGTTGTTAAGTAGTGAGAGCAATGGGAGGCAGAGGGGGGTTATATCAACAAGTTCAGGGTGACATTTGGAACAAACCACTCCTTGTTTGCTTTGACTTCCCCCTCCTTTTTTTGTCTTCATTCTTTGTAGGTGAAATTGCCACCATCATCTAAGGGAGCCATTTAGAGGAGTTTGGCCGACCACCATCACCAACTGATAGACAACCATTGTCACCACTAGTAGACAACCCCACCTTACCTGAGGGCCACCCAAAGGCAAAACTTCCAAGCGGAGGTAAGGTAGAGCATCATCAAGGCGAAAACCATGAGGTGAAGACCAATTGTAGGAAGTTAAACTATCCTATGAACGCTAACCGCAATGCATAGGGCGTTACCCAAGTGATCTAGTAACTTGAGGAGACCGGCCACCTCTTGCACCACTTTGTTTTCTTAAAATTTAATCTAGAGCATGAAATTATTACAAATAAAAGCTTCAATGAAAAGTGAAACAATAGTATCAATAGAGCTATGAGAAAAAATAGCAACATTTATATATTTCATAACAAAAAAAAAATTTCCACCTTGAAAACATTCCACATTTGGGTTATTTTTAGGGGATGTAAGGCTCATCCCTCAAAAGAGCCATACGCCAAGAAAAAGGTTATTTACAAAGGGGTAAAATAAGTCATGAATATATTGAAACAAGTTTGTCATTTTTTATAAAAGATTAACCTATTAATGCTTGATACAAACTCTAGAGATAAACAAGTACAGAGGAGGTAGTTAATCCATGTCTCGAGTTCAAAGGGGGATGCTGGCAATTAGTCCAACAATCCCCCCAATGTCAATTGATCGGATTCAAACCTACAACTTGGCTTAGATACCATTTGTTGGAACACATTTTCCATTGTGCCAAAAGACTAACTTGTTAATTCTTGATACAAATGCCAAAGATAAGTGGGTTCATGGGAGGCAGTTAGTCAATGTCTTCTGTTGATACACCCAAGAGGCAATGCTACAAGCCAAAACACAAACCTTCTCCAAACAATGAGAAGCAACCACAAGTTATTTAACAAGTCAATCAACATAATGCATTGATCAAAATAAGACATTTAGAAATGTATAGACCTCATGCTTAAAAAGAAAAATTCAAGAGAGTAGTTTACAAACAATAAGGATAAATGTTCCACTCAGCAAGAAGAGTAGGTATAACCAACCAAACACATAAAAATGATATCCCCTTCGTTTTTATACAGGACACTTTAGAACGAATGCTTATTTTACTAAGTTTAGTTTGTATTGTTATTTCTCCTCTTAGCATAACTAAGAGCTGACTAATATGAGGCTAAAGAGTTTGCTTGCAGCAATTAAAAGACTTTAATGTGAATTATTTTTTTGACTCTTTGTCTGCATAGTGCTGCTAATGGTTCCTTTCAATTATGTCTATGGAAGCACCTTTATATTGCAGAAGACCGAAAGAAAAAATGGTTTTAAATATGTTTTGTAATCTATCTGTTGCAGTAACTTCAAATTTAATGTTTTTCGTAGGATATTACTTTGTTTGAATTGAAGGTGGAAAAAACCTATAAAGCTTCAGTTCAAATCTAGAATGTTACAATATTCAATTTTTTTTTATTGATCATTTGATCACATGATGATAAAAGTGTTTCAATTGTTTTTATGTAGATTCTTTTAAAAAATTAATCATCATTACTAAAATTCACTAACAAATATTCAATAGTTTTCTTTTTAAAAATTATTTAAAACAATTATTTAATATATCTCTCTTTATTTAATAATCTAGGAGAAATTACATATGTTAAATATTTTCCTTAACTAATGTTTTTATGAATATTTCTATCAATTAATGTTTAGATCTACAAAATTCTAAATAAATTTTTCTATTATTTATTATGTTATTTATTGAATGATACTTGATATCTATGTGTTATTGCTTGCTCCATTTATGATATATAAAAATAATTTCCTTTCAATTATAACAAACAATTATCAATTATCAATTATCCTAACTCAAACATTCAAACTTGATTTCTATCATGTGTACAACTTTTTGACCCTGATTGTGATTTTTTCTCTACAATTCTTTTGTATACAATTTTTCATAGATTGTTTCTTTCACTCTTTATTCCTACATACTTTTTTAGAACCATTCTTAAATTAACATATGGTTTAAGAGTAATTATTCAAACATTTTATTTTTATGTTCATACTTATTACAAGATGAACATTTGGAACATTGCAACTCTTGAACTAACTTATCTATAACAATGTCACTTATAGAAATATTTGTATTTTGTTTACCTTTAACATATTCAAACTCTTGAAAAGAGCGATGTGCGAGCGCGAGAGCGGGAGTGGAGTGAGGGTTTCGACTGAGGAGGCGCAGGATTCTGTGGATGATGAAGGCGATGGGGAGGATGAACTCTTCCCCTTGTGGGTTGGTTTCCTGCTTCAACACCCTTCGGAGTGCTGCCTTGCTGTGATTCTAGATGGCCTTGCCTGCTGTGGAGGAGATGTGACAGATCCTCTGTGTGGGGTCTGCTTTCCCCTTATCGATCCTGGCTTTTGGAGTGCTGTGTCCCTTGTTCTTGTAGATGGAGCTTCTTGTGGCCGGCTTGCAGAGACTTCTTCTTATGTGGAAGGTCTTTGGAGGGGGTCTAGCCCTTGCGGCTCATTTGTTGTTTTGCAGGCTCCTGGTCCTCTATTTCGCAGTCGACAAAGCCTTTTTTCTATCAACGCTTGCCTTTTTTCCTCCTAGCTTTGGTGTTGGTGGGAGTGCGAGATGGTGCTTGGCGTCCTTTGGTGGTGCAAGAAGGTCTCCATGCTTTCTATGATGGGTGTTGTGCCTGTCTTTGCTCCGTTCGTTGGGGTTGAGGCTTTTGTTGATGCCTTTGTTTCTTTCCCTTGGCTACAGTGGTGGTTCCTCTTATATGGGACCTGGCGGTATATCTCAAGTTTTCCCTTTGGGATGTCTTGTGCCTTGGGTTTTGGATTTGGCTCTTCTAAAGGGGGTTTTATGCCTTGTTGTGGGTCTTTCTCTGTCTGTCCCCTTGGTCTAGCTTCTGTCTCTCATATCTCACCCTGCTGGGTTGTTTCCTTTCAGTCCTATTGAGGTGGCCACTTTTTTTATTGAGATTGAGATGGTGGGGTTCGGTAACAATCGTTATCCTATTGAGGTCGATTTGGTGGTTGTGATGTTTGTCGCCAGGAGTAAGGGGAAGACTGCAGATTACCCTGGTTGTTGGTGGTTTGTTTCTGGGCTTGACCATTGGATGCCTTCAGGGTCTATTGCTGGTCTATTATTGGTGGTCTTGGAGGTTCATTTTTGGTTGCTAAATCCTTGCTTTCAAGTCTTTTTTCTGTCTTTCCCTATTGAGGTGAGGATTTTGGGGATGCTTGCTAGCTTGGATGATGTTATGCTTAGGCCTCCGTTCCAACTTAATGTGGTTAAGGGAGCCACTTCAAAACCCTTTTTTGTGGTTCTGGGAGCCTTATCAAAACCCAAGGATGAGGTTAGGGAAGCCTTTCAAAATCCCCATGTTTCTTCTGGTTGTGGGAGCCCTATAAAACCCACTTTTAAGGTTGAGGGAGCGTGGAAAAACCCCACTTATTGGTTTTTCTTTAGAGCTAGGTTGCATGCTGGTAATTTACAAGGGCCTAGTATAGCTAGTCTTTGTTTTTGGTTAGGATATGGTTTTGCTGAAGATTTGTAGATGATTTTGCTTCAAGTTAAGGGTTCCTGGGAAAACTCTGCTCGTTGGCTAAGGGTGCCAGACAAACCCTTGTTTTCTATCTTCATGATCTATTAGGTGTTTTAGATCTGTTGGATCTATCAACATAGTAATCTTGTTGGCTTCTGTTTAGTGTTGGCTGTTGGGTGTCTTTGATCGAGTTTCTTGCAGCGTCCTGTTGCTGGGTCCAGATCCTTGTGTTATCCGGAGGTTTCAGGTCCCTTCAAACCTATTGTATGGGTTTTCTGGTCCCCTCAAAACTTGTTTATCCTATTCAAAAACATATTCAAACTCTTCATTATGTGATTTCACTTTTGGTTTAATGGATTCTTTATTTAATTGTTCATACCTTTCAAGATGTTTCCCATCATAATTCATTTTTTTCGTAATCATCATTAAACAAACAATATTTACCAAAAAGATCCTTTATTATTATCACCACAACAGACAAAGTAGATTCAAACACATTGTTATCTCAAACCTTACACTTTTTATCTAAAACAATTTTATTATAAAATACAAAATTATTTGTATCAAATGAAACATTGTATAGTAAAAATCTAGACCTTAGACACTTATTTTCTTTTGATATGTTGCAAATTATTGATTTAATTAATTGATTAATCTTATGAATTAGTTTACTCTTTTAATTTTGATATCTCATCATTTTATTTTCACTTGCAAATTTTTTAAATTGTTTATCAAATCATTTCACAATAACTTTTCTTCTATAATACCCATTTCACACATTAAATTTAATTTTCTTTATAATTTTTTACTACTATTTCTCATTAAAATAAACCATTCCTTTCTACAATTAAATTTATTTGATTGAATGGTTGTGAACTTTGCTGCTGTGATTCATTCTACAACAACCATTCAAATTTTTTCTTTCTTGCAAATACTACAATTGTTTGGTGGCTTTCATGCACCTTTCTTTCATTTATTCTACGATCTCTTAACACTTGTCAGGCAAGCTCTTCTTCTTATCCTTTCTGGGATGTTTAGTTTCTTGTGTGGCATCTTCTAACCTTATACAACGTCCACAACGACCACTTGAAACACCTTCATTTTTGGCAATGCTCAACCTACAATTTCTTCAAGAATACAGCTATTCTTAGCAAAATATACATATTTCTTTCACCTCTTCAAACAATCTGCGATTTCCTTTTATTTTATATTAGGTCAGTGAACTAACGTTTAACAGGCGGGTTCACAAATTAAATCTATACTTTCTTTTGGTTTTCTGTGGCGTCAAAAACATTCCTCCATTTTCAAACGGTAACCTGGGCTACCAATATTAATTTTGACCAGCAAGTGATGAAAGAAAATGCAAATTTAAAGTGTGAGAAGGATTTTTTTGAAATTTGAGTTGGTGAAGTTTAAAAAGTGTAATTCAGAATTTAAGGCAGTTATGAAAAAATATTTATGAAAATTTATGTGAAAATGATATTCTAAAAATTAAAAAAATTAGAGAAAGTTAAAAAGTAAAATGGAAAATTGAAAGAAAACTTAAAATTGTTTGATGAAATCAAGGAGAATCGAGATTTGTAAAAGAAGAATTTGGTGAAAAAAGAAAATGAGTTTTTGAAATCAAAGCCATTAGTTTATGAAGTCTCATGTGGCACAAAAGATATCTTTTGTTCCTTTGATAAATCAATTGATATAGATGATGTACTCAAAATTTGTTTAGGCAAAGATGGTCAAGTTGATAGTAAGGATTTGTGTGAATCTCCAAATTTTGTAGGTGCAAGTTGTAATGTCAAAAATTAAGGTTATTTTAAAATAATACTGGCTTGAAGAACATGCAAGAAATGCGATATAAAGGAAAAGGACTAGGAAAGCATGGGCAAGGAATAAGAGATCCCATTTAGCCAATGAGGAGGCTAAAATATTAAGGACTTGGGTATGGTAATAAAGATAGATAAGATGTTGTTAGTGTTATAGGTTCATGAAAATTAGCTTAAAGAAAGGAATGTATGCAGTGTTTGTATTGTCACATGGAAGGACACAAGAAAATGAAGTGTTGGGATCTTCACCCTTATAGAATTTGTGGGTTGAAGAATCATTTTAAACAATCATGTTGGAACAAAGAGAGGAATGAACAATCTATGAAAGGTAGTATGCATACTAATTATGGATGGTGTTGAACACATAGGATATTGAGAGGGTGGGGGCAAGGGGTGTTGAATTTATATCTTCTCAAATTAAATCAACTCGAACATCAATTTTAATTTTAATTTTAATTTTCAAACTAGATTTACCAAAGGGAAAGTTAGAGGGATAAGCATGCAGAACATCATTCCACACCGGCACACCAAATATACGTATAAAACTCCATAGGGGAAGAATAATGAGAAAATCTACTTAGATCTACTCACAAAATCTAGCCTCACAAGTGATAACAACAATGCATTATAATTTATGGTCTACAACCCAAAATAATTTGCAACTCCCTTAAGATAACATGTCTGTACAAATATCAATTGACAATTTGAAGTATTATGAAGATACATCTATCATATGTGGATGGTGCAGTTCCATTTTTTACACAACTCTTCAACTCTTCTCATACTTGCAAATGATTTGATCTTCTAAATATATATACTCCATGACATCTTAATTCATCAACTAGGTCAGCTCCAACGGACCAACATAGATTTGAAAGCATGAATTACTTTACTAGTCAACCTCAAACACATATATCATGAAAATAATAAATTATAGATCAACACAAGGTTCAATTGATCTTTCCAACACATCTCCCAATTAAAGTACAAATGCATAGGATCATTACCCCAGTGAGAACACAAGTATTCTTGGCCCAACAACAACAAATCACCAACATCTATCCCTTTTGCTACCAGACAAAGACAAATATCATTATTCCAATCAAGATATGAGTATTGTTATCCTTGCAAGGTGTCCCTATGAACTTCGTTTACAACATATGATTGTTATGTATTGGTGTAAGTATGGAAGCCATTTGAACAAATGAAAATAGACCATGTCAGATTAACTATATCATACTAATTCTTTGAAGTATGGATTCTAGTATACAAATCATCTGAAACATGCATGGATTATTCCTTATACCTTTTTTATCATGTCCACAAATCCGCACAACCATATTTATCAATCCAGAGGAATGTAGAGCATTTTGGCTGGCTGCTATGACACTTTACTCTACCATGGTGCAATCTAAAGAACAATCAATTCTAAATTTCTTTGTAGAAGATGCTATGACATGAAAACCTAAATATTACCTTCAGAGTGATTGACAATCTCAACTTCAGAATTGCAAGACAATCTTGCAATGTGGAGGAATTTGGACATGATAAATTGCCTTAAAAGATATTCTATTTATGTCTTGGTCAACTTTTTCAAATCATATCATGAAAAGTAGTGCATAAGATTGATGAGATATTATTGTGAACAACTTGAAATCATACCCTAACATGTGTTTGCATCTTCTCATCATAATTTAGACACACAAATTAGACTATCTATAATACATATGCATTATGAACATGAACTAGTACAACTGTGTACAATAGTAACTACTTACTCCTTGTCTCCCATATTGAAACAATGTAGAATCTTTGTTTGCAATATCTCCACAAGGTTGAACTATACCATAAATATAACATACAGATACCATATCAAGAATAGTCTCTCCCTTAGACATACAAGTGAGTTAGTATAGCATGGTTGACATCAATGACAACATACTGTATGGACTATCTACAACAATCTCTCCCATTCTCATTAATGGCAACACATATTTACATGGTATTTCTCTCCCTCTTTGACATCAAGAAAAAAGGGTAAGGAGACATCATCAGATTTTGCTCCAAAATTATGCTCCCCCTAACTGTATTAGCCCATTACAAACTCTCCCTGAGATGTAGCAATAATCTCCTAAAAAATATTCCTCTATACAAGGGTGTGTGTACATTCTCTTTGCAAATTTTATTCTTATCCTCCACATATTTACATATTCAAAAAGTTTATCTTATTAGGAGCTATCTACAACTCACTTAGAGGGTAAATTACCTTAAGATCAGCAAGAATTGTATTCCAATGTACTTTGGCTGAAGATAGGATGTAATTTTGACATTCAATTTGAATGTATAAGTCCTCAGCGTCATCAACACTGCTTGTCACAATCATCTTATGATCAAGTTTCTTCACATCAGATAGGGAACCAGTCAAGGATATAAGTCTTAAGTCTTAAGTTTCCTGCTTCCTTTTAGTTGATTGAACTATCTCTTGATTAGCTCTTTTTGATCTTGAAGTAGTAATAGTTGTGAATGCAGATTTTCAACTTTTGCTCTAGTTGCACCATCTTCTCGTCATATTAAACACTTCAAAATAAGATGACGTCTTTACCATGTGAAGACAAAATAATAAATAATAGAACATTAAAATGGAAGATCGAAACAACTTTTATGAAACAAACATCACTCATGATTATTTGAACATAGTAGCTTATTCTCGACTCTTAATTAGTAATTAGTGTAAGACAATTTATCTTAACTCGCATGTTCATTTGATTTCATTATTTTCCTTTAAAATATTAAAGTGTCCAATATAATTATTTTGTACTATTACAAGGTTCAACGGAAGAAAATTTCGACCAAATCAGAGGTTAACCTTGATATATCCGGGGATGTCATCATGTACATCATTGTTTAATCGTTGAGTTCGCAACATGACTATGATGGTCAACATTTTCTTCACAGTCAGTCTTTGACATAATCACTATTCCATCTAGAAAGGAGAACAATAGGATGTGTGAAATTGTTCGCCACAGAAGACCTTGACTAGGTATCACTTGACCTACGATTCTTCTGATCAAGAGTCTTGCTCCGGATAAATTACCAGCCAAATCAGCTGTGAAAATTAGAAGTAAGCAGTGGTAACTGATAAATTACCAGCCAAATCAGCTGTGAAAATTCTCAAAGTGATTGCTTCCGTGTTTTACAGCCGCAGAAAATATTATTAACTTTTTAAAACGCGCGCAATTTCGGAATGAAAAAGGTGCAGATTCTATCCAAATAGTCTGGAGTGCATGTACACCGTTTAGTGCAACATTTCTGACAAGGAATTGTGGGCAACTACCTAAACCCTTTCCAAGAAAACGCCAAAGCACGGAGGAGACGGCTGGCACGGGAGTCTTTCAAGCACTGGTTCTCAATCATTCTAGAACTTCCATGTGCGTGACTTGCCTTAAACATTCATTTAATTCCGTCAAAGTAGTACTCATTCTTTTCAAGCATGTGCAAGATGGCTTGCTGGTTTCATATCTACTTCTTGTATTGGTCAAATCTAAAAAGATTGCAATAGAAAAAAATACCATTTCAAAGAGAGGATTTTAGAGTCTACATGAAAGAAAATGGTATGATTAAGCACAACATGATAAATCACAACAAAAATGACTTTAAACAATCTAGTGAGGATTATAATATAGTAAGATTGTATAAAATCAGTTGAACCCAATCAACTCACATGTATTTTTTAAATAAATATTCTTATTAAACATGATATTATTAATAATAAAATAGTACAATAAGAAATTTTGGGGGTAAAAAGGTACATCTATAAAGTTTAAAAGAATAACACCTATAAAAAAGACCAAAAACAAAGGTCAAGGCTAAAGAGCAATACATAATTAATGCAGCACCAATAGAGGAAGGATCTTTGATCATGAGGGTTTCCCCACACATTTTTAGGGACAACATCATCAATTGGCTCCCACCTAGTAAAAATGCCATCCTTTTCTTCAGGTTTCTCCTCGACAAGTTAAGTACAAATGGGAGATACAACAACTTAAAAAGGAGGGAACTTTCTTGAATCAAGCCAATCAACTTCTCCCCATAAAAGAGTAGAACCAGAGTGCTACCTATAGAATTGCGACCATTTCTATAAAGAATAGAGCTCTTATAATTGTAGGATCAAGGATCATGAGAATGAGAACATTGATAACCACAATCATGCCTAACTAAATGGTTAAATTTATGCTAACAACCTCTAGGAGAGGTAAAGAAAACTGACACCTTGGCCACTATGTAGGGAGTATTAGTCCAATGGTCAAGCAAATTTTGATACCATACATGTGTGCCAACAATAATACAATAGTGAACAAGAATTTTCTAGGCGTCATTACCTTAGATGACTCCAATGATCTATTTGGCATGCAAGGCAAAATGATTCCTCCAACATTATAAGGAAGGAAACAAAATTCCCAAGCAATATGATGGACACCATAGCGTGCTTCATTGGAGGATTGAAGGCAATCTCAAGGAAGCTTTTCTATCTTTAAGTAAGTGGCTTTGGAGGGAACCCAACATGAGGATTAATATGCATGTGTGGTGGCTAGGATTCATAACAAAACAACAATTTTCTAGCAAGAGAAAAAGGTGATACAATATTGAAGCTTTTTGTAAATCTTACTAGAATCGCTTGCCAAATATTTGAAGAGGAGACCTAGAAAGAAAAAGGAATTCCTAGGAAATGGTAAAAGTTCCATTTTTAATCAACTTCCACCCAAATGAGTGAAGCTAAGTAGATTGTGGGGGGAAAGAACCCTTATAGAAAAGATTCATTTTCCATTTGATCTTATAGAAGCTTGGTAAAAATATTCCAGACATCAATTAAGTTGCTTGCTATTGTTCTCTTATTCAACAAAAGTGAGAAATGATTCATTAGCATGTAATGCCCATTGACAAGTTGTTGGGAGGACCAGGGAAGGGAGATCCCCCAAACACACATTTGCGAGACAATTTGTTCCAATAAGTAGCCAAAGACTTCAATTGCAAAAATATAAAGAGCTTGGATAAGGGTGAAACCTTGTTAAGTGGACCTAATTTTTTTAAAAGAATTTAATTGCTAATTGGAAATTGTGATGCACGTAAAGGCATACACAGAGTATTTGAACCATGTGGATAAACCAAGGGTTGAATCTCAATTTAGTATGATAATTAGATTTTCCAAATTCAATTTTGATAAAGATAATAGGCTGTTGGGAATGATGAGCCCAATACACTCCTTTGCAAATGACACTTATATTATCTGAAATAAACTTGGATTTAATGGATTTGGTGTGTTCCACCTAAACAGTTAAAAGAAGCATTGTGTAGAGCTTAAGGACTAAAGTGTTAGCAATTATTTTGTAGGAGACATTGAGTAGTATGATCAACCACCAATTATTAATGTCTTCAAGGTTACTAGCCTTGGATATGAATTTAATATTGCCTTTATTTATAAGTGTACCTAAAGAACCAAATTGCATAGCTTTAAGGTAAAAATGTGGAGGTTGTTGCCTACCATATCTGAAAAGGCTTTGTAAAACTCACATGAAATGTCATTTAAACCAAGTGCTTTGTCATTGGCCATAGAAAAAATGTCTCCTTAACATCTTCTTGAGAGTGGTGGTCCATGAAGAATGTGTTGGGTACTATATAATTGTAAAGGGATGATAGAAAGACATTACTACAAGGAAAGATGCTTACCCAAAGTAGAATATTGAGCCAAGAAAATTGTTCATAGTGCCAACTAAATATTGAAGAATTGAAAGTAGCTCTTGGAGAAGGTTTTGGCCTTCCTTAATCTTCTTAATGGAATTAGAGGCATAATGAGAATGAAGAGTTTGAAAAAATGCCTTTGTGGCTTTTCCATGATCTTGAGCCAATGCAACTGAGCTTTAATTTGATCCTCTCAACCTAAATGAGTATTAACAATTTTCTTTGCGGGAAAAAATGAGATACATGAAGTTGAGTGGTGAAGTTGAATGATTAAGCTTCTAAAGCAATGCTGGTTTTGTGTTAGAAATGACAAAAAAATGGGAAGTTGCCTCTTGTAAATCAAAAGAAACTACTAAGTATAGATAATTGCATCATTCCACCAATTGATCCACTTGACTCCATGCAAAGGACATGGCTCCAAATTGTAGATACATTGGATATGAGCTATTTTGGCTTTATAATTAAGAAGAGACATGTTTAGGGAAGATAAATTCTTCATAACATTAGGCTTGAAGATCTCCAACTCGATATGGAAATGTATTAGTAAGTGGTCAAATAGGACAACATCAATTGGAAAGGAGCAATAGTTGGCTAAAATAAAGAAGGAACTCTTTTTAGTTTTGCCATGCTATCTTATGTTTGTGATTTTAGAACTCTTTACAATTTGCATGTTATATTTAGAATCGGTGAAAGTATTGACTCATAGGGGATAAAGTAAGTTTTAATAGTTAGTGAACATTTTTATACTTTTGACAAGTGTTACCTATGCTAAAGAAATATAGGTAAAGTATCTAGTTAGTTGATATGTGGTGAAATAGTTGGCTATGGAGAAATGACGGACTTGAAGATTGCAAGTACAAGGAATCACAAGAATAGTGATCATTGTAATTGGCTAATAAGTATTTGCTCTTACTGCATATAGTAAATATGATTAGATGCATGTTGATAGAGGAATTTTAGTATGATTATATGTCAAGTAGTGTTACAAAGAGACAATGTATATTCAAATTGTGTGAAGCAATGGTATAAGAGACAGATGTAGAAAATTGGCACGTGTTTCTTGCACAAGAATATGATGCAAATGATCAAACATTAGGAAGATATGTACATGTTATCGACACATGTTAATTAGTACAGAAGAGAGGAGGCCAATTTTATAAAGTGACAAGATGATGCAAGTTGACGGATATTGTGGATCATCTTTCAATCCTCTTCAATCAAGAGGAGAGTATTAGGTTTATGATCCAAACTATCAGTTTTAAGTTAATAATATTGTGTTAGTCTAATAGTTTATTATTAGTTAATGAAACTTTCTAATGAACAATTTATTTGATGATTAGTTTGTTAATTATTCAATAGAATGACTTTATAGACCAATATAAATTTCTCATAATATAATTCGGATTAAAAATTGTACATAATAATAATAATAATTTTCAATATGTTTATTTCTATCATTTAAAATTTCTTATTTCAACTTTTATCTTTGTATTTTTTAATATTTTAAATATATTTTTATTAGAAGAAAAGGGCCCAACCCATTACATAACAATCACAATTGTATCATTTGAATTGCAATTCTCTTTCAATGAACTTTATTTTCATTTTTAAAAAATATAAAATTCTAGTGCACAGATGAGAACGGGAGGGCACATCAATCCGTCTGGTTAAGGCAAATACTCATGAGTTTAACCAAAGAACAAATGAAGAAGATTTAACAGAATGCTTAACTAGTCGATTAAATGGTTGGCGAAGGAGACCGAACAAAATTCGATTATGAGAAATTACCAGTCTGTCTCAACATATTACCGCGCAAGGAGCCTTACCACTTCTAAGTAGTTCCTTTGCATATTACAAAGCTATCATAAGTAGACTTGAGTATTAAAAAGGGACTGTTGAAAACAGAAAACCCTCTTCATTCAAGATATTGCAAAAAATATATCACTTTACTAAAACATGACCAAAAAATAAAGAAAAACTATTTATCATTCATCATCAGAACTATATGGAAAATCTTAAAACTATAAGATAAATACAGTAGAAAGTGACTTATTGCAAAAGGGATATGTCCCCCAAATCCTTCTGCAGTGCAAAGGTGATTCCATGGTCAATTGAGATTATTACTGGTAAGTCTTGCCAATACTATCACATCCATATTACATGTAAGTATAACTGGCTACAAAACATACAGAATATAATAAACAGACAAGCTCTTAGTTATGCTTACAGGCACAGAGACAATAATGAAATTAAACATTGTAAAATGAGCACTCGCTCTAGAAAGGGAAAATATACATAGAAATAATGCTTGGACTTCTTAATTCATATTCGTTCATCACAAAAATATGGGAACAAAAACTGAAAAAATTGGGCGTCTCCAAGGTTTTCCAGTGTATCAAACGTTTGATGGTTGTACACATCAGAAATCATCTCCTGCTGCTGAACTTCGGATGTAGAAACACTATTTGCTCTAACTGTAGCCATTTGACGAGAAAGTAGACGCTTTGGGCTACTGTTGGGAATTGAGCGAAATTTGAATTGATCTTCAATTTTGGGTATTGTCACTTGACTGCCATAACAATCCCTATTCAGTCTTTTAGGGGTAGATAATGAAGAATCATAAATAGCGGATTTGGGTGATGCCTTTTATTTCCAGTGAGGGACTGCACAACAGCAGAGAATTCGTATTCACTTGCTATAACCACTTTAGGGTCTCCAATATGAATGACCTTCACTGGTTTACCTTCACACTTGAAGGATGTTCCTGCTAATGAATCCATCTTCTTTTCTGCCATGTATTACCTTTAGGAATAAATTGAGATCCCCAAATTGAGGATTGTTAACAAGAGAGAGGAGTGCGTTTATTAAGGGCACATTCAAGGAATGAGTTAGAAAAATGGTTTTCTTGTGGATTGGATTGCTGAAAGATGTCGACAAGTCGTTGGAAGAGAGGGAGAAAGTGTGGCGAAGCGGAAAAGAGACTACCCACTAGTAGAACAATATAATGTTTTCATTTTAAAGCCAGATTAGACTTATTCCATACGAGGCATATATAAAATGAAATTTTAGAATTGTATGTTTTTCGTTGGCTCTCATATAATTCCAGGATTCTGTGTGGATAAGAGTTGTACGATCTTTCCACTGCCGTGTGCATCTCAGTAACTAAACAAACGAGAATGATTATTCGTTGCGAGACACCATGGAAAAAGTAAAGTAAATGAATATAAGACGCCAAAACTGTATCCATTTACGTTCTCATGTACATGTATGAGAAAGGACGAAAGTTGTTTGGACGAGAATTCTGCTCTTTTCATACAGCAGAAGTTGTTTTGACCAAAGTTCTATGATATACCACAATTTAGGGATTTTGTCTATAATGATCATATATGCAAAAATTTAATTGAATGATTGTTCAAAATATAACATACCAATTTTAAAAGTATTTGTAGGTGTTTTTTCCTTGGGTTAAATTGTTGCAGAGGGTTAGTATTCTAATTACTTTAATGATCTTAAGTTGTTCAATTTCTGTAAGAGAACACAGTTTTGTGAAGTCTTATTACATACATAGTCCAAAGGTTGACCATTCAATTAATTTCATACCTTGTCTAGTCAATATTGCTAGAGGTTTCGACAACGCTATTGATAAAACGTTCTAGCAGTTCTATGTATGCTCCTTTCAAGTACTTCTTGCCAATGATTTATTTAGTCACATATTCTTTGATGCCCCCATTGATCACAAAAACCTGTTTTAGTTGATCTTCCACAGTTCTCTGATTGCAGTCATACTGGCACTCTAAAATGGATATGAAAATTTTAAAGTAGCAACACAGAATACCTACCTAGGTACAAATACCTATGCGCTTAAGAAATATCAAATTATGACAACTAATACCCAAGTGGAACTTAAGGATAATAAATAAATAATTTATTTACTCCAACATATTATAAAATAATTATCAAGACTTTGACTCTTAAGCTTAGGTCTATGTTTATTAGATTATTCATTTTGAACAAAGTAGCTTCAATAAATTCATATTAATTTTAGATAATACTATTATTGTGTGAGAATGGATAAAATGGACTTAACATTATTAGCATCTTGCCACTTTTATTAATAATAATTTTAAATTTTATAATCATAATAGATGACCATTTATCTTTGTGATGCTTTAGGATCTTTGATTTGGATCTCACATCATCTATTATGTGCATATGTTTTGGCTAATGTCTTAACTTATAATACTATTTATGCTGAAATAATAAATATAATAAATAAATAAATATACACTTCAAAATGAGATGATATCGTTATCATATGAAAACAAAATAATAAATAATGAAACATTAAAATACAAGATTGAAAACAAACATCACTCATGATCATTTGAACATATTTAGCTTATTATTGACTCTTCATTAATAATTAGTATAAGACAATTTATCTTAACTCACATATTCATTTGATTCCATTATTTTCCTTTAAAATATTAATGTATCTAATATAATTATTTTGTACTATTACAAGGTTCAACGTAAGACAACTTGATACAAACGAGAGGTTACACTTGAAATATCAGGGGATGTCATCATGTACATCATTGCTCAATCGTTGAGGTCACCACATAACTCCGATGGTCAACATTTTATTCACAGTCAGTCTTTGAGATAATCAGTATTCCATCTAGAAAGGAGAACAATGTGACGTGTAAAATTGTCCGCCACAGACGACCTTGACTATGTATCACTTTACCTACTATTCTTCTGATTAAGAGTCTTTCAAGCACTAGTTTTCAATCTTTCTAGAACTTTCATGTGCGTGACTTGCCTTAAACATTCATTTAATTCGGTCAAAGCTAAAAGATTGAAATAAAAAAAATAGCATTTCAAAGAGAGGATTTTAGAGTCTATATGAAAGGAAATAGTAAGACTAAGGACAGCATGACAAATCACAACAAAAATCAGTTTAAACAATCTTAAGTGTTACAATATGGTAAAAGAGTATAAAATCAGTTGAACTCAATCAACTTACAAATCATATTTTTATTTTAAATGAATATTTTTTTAACACATGATTTATTTATAATAATAAAATAGTACAATAATCACATAAAGAAATTTTAGGAGTAAAAAGTTACATCTACAAAGTTTAAAAGGATAACAACTGAAAAAAAAAGACAAAGAAAAAAGGGCAAAATCTAAAAAACTCTATGCAATTAATGCAATACCAATAGAGGAAAGATCCTTGATCATTAGGGTTTTCCAACACATCTCTAGGAACACCATCATCAATTGGCTCCTGCATAGCGAGAGTGTCATCTTTTCTTAGGGATTTTCCTTGACAGGCTAAGTGCAAATGAGAGACATGACGACTTACAAATGATGGAACTTGCTTCAACAAAGCCAATCAACTCCTTTACACAAAAGAGTAGAACTCGAGTGTTGCCTTCAGGGTCGCAACCATTTTCCATAAACAATAGAGCCCTTTTAATTCCAGGATCAAAGAGCATGAGAGTGAGAACCTTGATAACCATAATCATGCTTGACTGAAGGGTTACATCCATGTTGACAACCTTTAGGAGAGGTAAAACAAAGAGACACCTAGGCCACTATGTAGGGAGTATTACTCTAGTGGGTCAAGAAACTCTTGACACCCTACAAGTGTCACAACACCAATATAATGTTGAGCAAGAATTTTCTAGGCTTCAATATCTTAGATGACTCGGACGATCCATATGATACACAAGGCAATGCCTTGTTTGTAAATGTAAATCAAACCAATTCCTCCAAAATTATAAGGAAGGCAACAAAATTCTGAAGCAACATGATGGAATGCATACTATGCTTCATTGGAGGATTCAAGAAAATCTCTAAGAAACTTCTCTATCTTCAGGTTGGTATCTTTGGAGGGAACACAATATGAGGATTAATAAGCATGTGTGTGGCTAGGATTTCATAACAAAACTATATTTTTTGAACAAGAGAAAAAGGTTTGGTGGTCCAATATTGAACCTTTTTGTAAACCTCATTAGCATGGCTTGCCAAAGCTTTGAAGTGGAGACCTAGAAAGAAAAACAAATGTCTAGAAAATGAATTAAAATTTCCCATGATTAATTTTCTTCCACCCAAATGGGTGAAGACAAGTAGATTTTGGGGGTAAAGACTTCTTAGAGAAAAGTATGTTTTTTCATTTGGTGTTAAAGTTAGAGGCTTGGCAAAAATATTCCGCACATTGCATAACTTTCTTACCATTGTTAGGTTATTGAACAAGAGTGAGAATGGATTCATTAACAGGTTGTTGGGAGAACTTGGGAAGGAGATCCCCTAAACACACATTTGGTAAACAATTTGTGTCAATAAATAGCCAAAGCCCTCAATTGCAAAAATATGAAGAGCTTAGATAAGGGGGAAACTTTGTCAACTGGACCTAAATTTTCTAAAAGAATTTGATTGGTAATTGGAAATGGCAATGCAAGTATAACCATACACAAAGAGTATTTGAACCATGTGAATAAACCAAGGGTTGAATCCTGTGCAACATTGAAGGGATGAATGACAATTGAATATGGTCATTGGATTTTGCGCAGTCAATTTTGATAAAGATAACAAGTTGTTGGGAATAATGAGCCCAATTCATTGATTTCCAAATGATAGTTATATTATTTGAAATAAACTTGAATTTAATGAATCTAGTGTTTCACCCAAACAACTAAAAGAAACATGGCGTAGAGCTTAAGGGCCAATCTGTTAGCAATTATTTTGTAGGAGATTTTGAGAAGTATGATCAACTGCTAATTATTTACGTCTTCAAGATTACTAGCCTTTATAAATTTAATGTTGTCTTCGTTTATAAGTGTAACTAAAGAACTAGAGTGCATAGCTTTAAGATAAAAATGTGGAGGTTGTCACCTAGCATATACTAAAAGGCTTTGTAGATCTCACATGGAAAGCCATTTAAGCCAAGGGCTTTGGAATTGACCATAGAAAAAAATGCATTCTTAAGATTCTTCTTGAGACTCCATAAAGAATGTGTTGGGAATTAGATGATTGAAAAGGGATGATAGCAAGACATTACTACAAGGCATGTTACTTACTACAAATATAATATTGAGCCAAGAAAATTGTTTATAGTGCCAAATAAAGATTGAATAATGTAAAGCAGCTCTTGGAGGAGTTGCAGCCCTTCCTAAATCTTCTTAAGTGAATCAAAGGTGTGATGAGAATGAAGAGTTTGAAAAAATTCCTTAAAGTAGCTCTTAGAGGAGTTGTAGGCCTTCCTAAATCTTCTTAAGTGAATCAAAGGTGTGATGAGAATGAAGAGTTTGAAAAAATTCCTTTGTCTCTTTGTCATGATCTTGAGCCAATGTACCTGAGCTTAATTTGATCCTGTCAACCTAAATGAACATTAAAAATTTACTTTGTGGGAGAAGATGAGCCACCTAAAGTTGAGTGGCGGATTTGAATAATTGAGCTTCTAAAGTAGTGGTGGCTGCATGTGAACAATAAAAAAAAATGGACATGTCGTCTCTTGTAAACAAAAAGAAACTACAAAGTATAGATAATTGCATCATTCCACCAATTGATCCACTTCATTCCATGCAAAGGATCTAGTTCTAAATTTTAGATACATTGCATATAAACTATTGTGGCTTTATGATTTAGAAGAGACATGTTTAGGGAAGGTAAATTATTCATAACTTTAGGATTGGAGATAGGACAACATCAAATGGAAAGGAGAAATAGTTGGCAAAATTAAAGGAGGAATACTGTTTAGTTTTTTCCATGCTATCTTACATTTGTGATTTAGAACTCTTTATGATTTACATGTTAAATTTAGAATGGGTAAAAATATTGATTGATAGGGGAGAAAGTAATCTTTAAAGATTAGTTAGTGAACATTTTAATACTTTTGACAAGTGTTACCTATACTAAAGAACTAGTGGTAAAGTATCTAGTTAGTTGATATGTGGTCAAATAGTTGGTCATGGATAAATAATGGCCTTGAAGATTGAAAGTACAAGAAATCGTAAGAATAGTAGTCATTGTAATTGGCTAATAAGAAATTGCTCATATTGTATGTAGTACATATGATTCGAGGCATTTAATAGATGAATTTAAGTATGATTATGTCAAGTAGTGTTAGAAAGAGACAATGCATCTTCAAATTATGTGAAGCAATGACATAAGGAACTAGATGTAGAAGATTGCGAGGTGTTTCTTGCACAAGAATATGATGCAAATGATCAAGCATCATAAAGATATGTACATATTATTAGCACATGTTAATTATTATGGGAGATAGGAGGCCAATTTTATAAAGTGACAAGATGTTGCAAATTGATGGATATTGCAAATCGTCTTTCAATCCCCTTTCAATCAAGAGGAGAGTATTAGGTTTATGATCCAAACCATCAATTTGTAGTTAATAATATTGTGTTATTATAATGTTAATGAAACTTTGCAGTGAACAATTTCTTTGGGGATGGGTTTGTTAATTATTCAATAGAATGACTTTGTAGGCATATATAAGTTTATCATAATATAATTCAGCTTAAAATTTGTGTATAATAATAATAATTTTTAAGTTGTTTATTTCTATCTTTTAGAATTTAATTCATTTATATTATTATCTTTGTATTTTTAATTAAGATATGTAAGAGAAAAAGGTTGCAACCCATTACATAACAATAACTATTATATCAAGAATGCCTCAAATGGGGAGTGGGAGCGGGAGCGTTTGGGCACATCCTAGGGTTTCAAGAATTGGTGGAGCAGGGAATGAAGCTACAGGTGAGGAGGGTGATGCTACCAATGAAGATGATGTTGGTGAGTGTGGGCGAGCTTTGTCTCTTTTTCTTTTCCCTTGTTTTTTCCTCTTTGTGGTCTCTATTTTTTGTATTTGGGTTTGTTCACCCTTGTTTTTTGTCAATGGTGTTGTGGCATGGATTTTTCTGAGTAGTTGTGTTGCAACCTGTGTCTAGTCTTCTTCTCTCTTATACCCTTTTGTTCCTTTTTGGTGTGTTTGGTCTTCTTTTGTCTTTGCCTCCCTCCTCTATTTCGATTGTGGCTCTACATTTTGACTTGGGTTTGTCCTTGGTTAGTTTATCTCAGGTGTCTCCGTTTTCGATGTTTTATGTGTCTTTTGGGTTGGTGGTCCCTTTTTGTGAGACATCTTTTGTTGTGGTCCCTTTTGTTCTGTTTTGGTTGTATTATTATTGCAAATTCTCAAGGGCATAATCAGGCTTCTTATTCTCCTTGTTTTTTGGTTTTGGTGTCTTTCTGGTTTTGTGGTTATGCTTGGCTTTGTTGATGCCCTTTTTGTTCTCATTTCTAGCTTGTGGGCTAGTGTTGCTTTGCCTTTGTTCCTTCTTTGTGTGACTCATATGGAGGGGGAATCTTCTCCTTTAGAGGTGGGAATTATTCTTAAATCCTTGGATTGGGTTTGGCTCCTTCTACTATTTTCTTCTTCTTCTATAGGTGGCATTCCCTATGGAGGTGGTGTCATGTCATGGGGAATAGGTTGAAAGCTATGCTTGGGAGGCCAATCTTATCTTTGGTTGCTTCAATGCGGGGAAGGTTAGGGTGTGGCTTCTCTATTTGGTGGTTTCTTCCTCTTCTACTTCTTTTTTTGGTGGGTTCCTCTTCTATTGAGGTGGAGCTCTTCTGTTTGGTGGTTGGCTTCTTGGGTGTTAGGGAGGTTCTCTTTTGGTTGTTCTTTCCTTTGGGTTTTCCCTTTGCTTTCCCTTTTGTGGCGAGGGCTTCTTTTTTGGTCGTGGAGCTTCTCTTTGCTAGTGAAATGGGGTCCTGTTGTTTGGGGGCCTCCGTTATTCTCTTCTTGATGGTTATGGGAGTCATTCCAAAAACCTTAGTGTTGGTTTGAGGGGCCCACAAAAATCCCTTGTTTCTGCCCTTTGTCTTGGCTCTTGTTTTTTGGGAGGTGTAGATGCTTTTTATTTCTTGGAAGGTTATGGGAGCCTTTTCAAAACCCATTGTTCTAGTGTATTTTTTATGTAATATATTTGTGTTAATATCAATGAAGGTTATAGGAGCCTTATCAAAACCCATATTTCAGGTTATGGGAGCCTTGCAAAACCCTTTGTTAATGTGTATTTAACTTCTCTTGTTTGTTGGCTTAGGTCACATGGATGTCTCAGCCAGATCTTTGATGCCTACATTCTGGTGTGTGGCTGTTGGTTGGCTATTGAAAGTCTTTGATACATCTTTTAGTAACATTCCATTCTTAGATTCTGGATTCCTGCTAAATCCAGAAGATTTCAGATCCTTTCAAAACCTATTGTATGAAGTTGTGGGTCCTCTCAAAACCTATTTGACTTCTAATTAAAAACAATCACTATTATATCATTTGAACTGTAATTCTCTGTCAAAGAACGTTTGTTTTTATTCTACAAAACTATAAAATTCTAGTACACAGATTAGAACGGAAGGGTATATAAATCCGTCTGGTTGAGGAAGATACTCATATGTTTAACCAAAGAACAAGTGAAGAAGATTGAACAGAAATTGGATGTCAATGCCTAAATATGCTGAACCATTCAATTAAGTGGTTGGCGAATGAGACCGAACATAATTTGATTATGAGGAATTACCAGTCTGTGCACAGATTAGTGCGCAAGGAGCCTTACCACTTTCAAGTAGTAATAAAAAGGCTTAGCAGTTCGCGAGAAAACCCACCTCTTTTTGTATATTACAAAACAATTATAGGTAGACTTGAATATTAAAAAAAAAACTTTTGAGAACAGCAAACCTTCTTGATTCAAGATATTGGAAGAAATAGATCACTTTACTAAAACATGAAAAAAAAAATACAATTTATCACTCATCATTAGAACTATATGGAAAATCTTAAAACTATAAGATAAATACAGTAGAAAGTGACTTATTGCAAAAGCGACATGTCCCCCGAGTCCTTCTGCAGTGCAAAGGTGATTCCATAGACAATTGAGATTATTACTGGTAAGTCTTGCCAATACTATCACATCCATATTACATGTAAGTATAACTGGCTCCAAAACATACAGAAGATAATAAACACAAAATGAGATTTTAATCTCTTTCACCTCACAATTGACAAGCTCTTAGTTATGCTCAAAGGCACAGAAATAATATTGAAATTAAACATTGCAAAATGAGCACTCGCTCTAGAAAGGGAAAATATAAAAAGAAGTAATGCCTGGACTTTTTACAGGATCCGTCGATTGTTCAGAATACTTCATATTCGCTCATCACATAAATATGGGAACAAAAACTGGAAAAATTGGGCGTCTCCAAGGTTTTCCAGTGTGTCAAACGTTTGATAGTTGTACACATCAGAAATTATCTCCTTCTGCTGAACTTCGGATGTAGAAACGCTATCTGCTCTAATTGTAGGCATTTGATGAGAAAGTGGGGGCTGCGGGCTACTGTTGGGCATTGGGCGAAATTTGAATTGATCTTCAAACATGGGTATTTTCACTTGACTACCACAACAATCCCTATTCAGTCTTTTAGGGGTAAATGACGAAGAATCATAAGTAGCAGACTTGGCTGATGGCCTCTTATTTCCAGTGAGGGACTGCACAACAGCAGAGAATTCGGATTCGATTGCTATAACAATTTTAGGGTTTCCAATATGAACGACCTTCACTGGTTTACCTTTAGACTTGAAGGATGTTCTTGCTAATGAATCTGGCTTCTTTTCTGCCATGTATTACCTTTAGACACGATTTCAGACCTCCAGATTGAGGACTTTTAGGAAGAGTGAGGTGTGTCTTTATTGAGGGCACATTCAAAGAATGCTTTAGAAGAACGGTTTGCTTGTGGTTTGGATTGCTGAAAGATGTCGACGAGTCATTGGATGAGAGGGATAAAGTCTGGGGAAGCGGGAAAGAGACTCATCGCCTGCACTACAAATCTCATGTTTTCATTCTAAAGCCAGATTAGACTTATTAAATACGAGGCATGTATAGCAAAATGAAATTCTAAAATTTTATGTTTTTGGTTGGCTGTCAAATGTTTCCACCTAATCATGATATAAATTCAGGATTATGTGTGGATAAGAGTTGTACGATCTTTTGTCTACCGTGTGCACCTCAGTAACTAAACAAAACGAGAAGGCGACACAGCATGAAAAAGTAAACTAAAAGAATATAAGAACCCAAAAGAGACTTAATTTACAATGTCGTTCGAGAACCAATAGCTTCTAGCCACTTAATCAGACCTATGGTCCATCACAGACTAATACAATGGCATGTTGTATTTATAAGCCGTTTCTATCCATTTACGTTGTCCTGTACATGCACGGAAGAGGACGAAAGCTGTTTTGACGAAAATTCTGCTCTTTTCATACAGGAGATTTTAAATATTTTACGGTACATAATATATTAAAAAATTCATAATGTTCACGTCTCTCGTTAAGGGAACTTAAAGTGTTGAATAATGCTTTCAAATTGTAAATCTGATAAGAGAGAGAATGTAGAAATTTCTTAAAAGTTTTTAAACTGTTGCAGATTAGATAGACAATTATAAAATCATAATATGAAATGTGCATGGGAAAATTCATTTGGGAAAATTATCCACCCACCAAAAGTCATAGTCAATTGTATTATCAGCAACACCAACCTTTACATAGTATTCGAGAACAATTGTGGCAGCATAACAATGCCTTAGAAAATAACCAACTTGTCTCTCAAAAAAAAACAAGGCATCAACATATAAATAGAGCTCAACACAGAGAAGTATGTGCCCATGGCTTCCAAAGCCATCTTCGATGCCCAAGAGATAAGGTGTGTCAGAAACAACACCTTGCTAATCCCATGACACGTTGCACATAGCAACTTTCAATACAATGACACCTATCTTTGTTTGTAACATGTAAATTTCCTCCTCCAAATCACTATGAAGGAACACTGGACCTTCACATCCATTTGCTCAACTTCCAAGTTATAAGTTGCTACAAGTGATAACAGGAATTGAATGGATGTTAGCTTAGCTATAGGAGAGAATATTTCACCATAGTCAATTTCCTCCACCTAAGAATATCCTTTCGTAACTAATCACTCCTTGGACTTCTCAACACTGTCATCTAGATGTGGTCCAATTTGTTTTTGAACACGCATTTACATCCAATGGGTATCTGTCCTTCAAGAAAATGTACCTCCTTAGTCATGACTTCTATCTAGGAATCTACATCATGCATACACATAGCCTTTCTAACAGTCCTAGGCTCATTAGTGTTAACAATCAAGGAAAATATGCATATGGAATCCAACAAAGAATATCCAAACCTTTCTAGTGAATAACCATATTTATCAAGTCATTTTCTATCACAGGTTGACCTCCTCAATTGTTGAGGTTGAGGTTCTTGCTCTTCATTATAAATTTTAAAACTACTTGAGCTCTTCTCATTATTAGGTCCAATAGGACTTCATACTTCTTCTTTCTCAGGGGTAGAAGGAATCTGAACTATCTCCTTCTTCTGTTTCTCGTCCTTCTTTGGATGCAAATTAATAATAGAAGGTTTCAAGTCATAAAAGATCATAGTTATATTATAGAGCATCTTCTTTGCAATTGGATCCCAAAGCTTGTAACCTTTAACATCAACACCGTACTTGATGAAGATACACTTGACTGCCTTGTTCTCCAATTTTGATCTTTTCTCACTTAGTGCTTGTGAACATGCCTCACAACCAAAGTCTCTGAGATGTCTCAATGAGGGCTTCTTACTAGACCACACCTCCATGGGTGTATTTTCAACTAGCGCAGAAGTAGGAGATTTGTTAATCAAATAACACACAATGACTATAGCTTCAATCTAGAACTTCTGTTTTTGAATCAAGGATTTAAATTCCTTAAATTGACTAAAAATTTCAGATTTACATATGAGAAAATACACAAATGTACTTCTACTCTAGTCATCTATGAAAGAGACAAAATACACATATCTACATTTCGAAGGAACATTAATAGGACCAAACACATTTTAATGAATATAATCTAAAAACCTAGAAAACTTATGAGAATTGGAATACAAGGAAACACAGTGTTGTTTACCATGAACACAATATTCATAAAAGTTGAACTTGAGATTACAATCATCAAGACCTTAAACAAGGATCTTATTTTTTAGGCTCTAGGACCCTTCTCACAAATGTGACCAAGTCACTAGTGCCATAACATTGTCTTCTTTGTTGGAAGCTTCATCTCCAAATCATTTTCACCCTTATTTACCTAGAAAACATGACCATCAGATGTCAAAACAATAGTCTTCTTTCTGGGTTCATCTAAAGGTAAGGATGCAAATTCGAAAGCCCTCTTCTTGGACTTCACATTTAAGCACTATTGCAATGAACTATGCATTCATGTAGCTTATACAAGGTGCTAATCTGAACACTATTAGCAAGCACCATAGAGCCTTTTGTCATCTTGCATTTACCTTGCAAGGAAACAACCTACACACCCACATCACTTAGCTTGCTAATTGAAAGTAAGTTCATTGCCAAACTATGGATATACATGACACCATCAATTCCCTTCACTTTACCTTCAGGGAATTAAATCTTGACTCTTCTATGGCTAACAACCTTTAGGTTAGAGTTATTTCCAAATACACCTTCCTAGCATAAAACTCTTCCTACCTCAAAAAGAAACCTTTGTGAGAGGTCATGTGGAAAGAGGCACTTGAATCTATCAACCACACATATTTTGATGCATGTGTTGCCAAGGCTATGACAAAGGCATCTACTTCATTATGAGAGGATTTATCAAATTCAAAATTAGGGAAATCCTTTTTACCTTTCTTTTTCCCTCCCTCCTTGCACTTTTTTCAGAAATTACTAAGTTTACTACAATTCTAAAATTTTACTTTGGACTTTTTACTAGGAGACTTAGATCTCCCTAGAGACTTGGATTTACCCTTCTTGTCCTTTTTCCTGCCTTTCTCCATTATTTTTGTATGAGAAACTAGGGCCTCCCTAGCCATCTCAAAATATTTTCTTTGCATCTCTCGAAATAACAACTAACCAACCACATCGTCTATTTTGAAAATGATTGTTGTGCTTCCAATGGCCATGACAAGGTGATCCCATGAGTCTAGAAAAGAACATATGAAAAGCATACATTTATCTTCATCATAAATATTTTCACCAACAAAATTTAATTGAGCAACCAACATGTTAAATGCACTAATTTTATCTACAACTAATCCTCTTTCCTCTATGCACAAAGAAATAAACTTCTTTCTTGGGAATAACTTATTTAACAGGGATTTCCCTTGACAAATATCACCAAGATTTTTCAAAAGTGCAAGTGCAGTCTTCTCTTGATGGACATTCAAGAGTAGTAAATCAGTCAGAGAGTCTTATCGAACCCTTGGCTTTCTAATCCTTCTTATCCCATTCATCTTATGGTGTATTTTGAGGTTTTATCAATAAAGCAACAACCCATAGATCTTTATCCATGAGCATGTCCTCCATATTGAGTTTCTACAACTCAAAATTGCTGCCATTAAATTTATCCATCTCTATTCTACTAGATGTGCTTGCCATATAAAAGTGACAATAAAGTTATGAAATCTTCCTTTGCAAAACTAACACTGAAATTAGACCAGCACAAAAAACCCATCAACCCAACAACAATAACAAAGTTGGCGAGGCTTTGATACCAATTCAAAAGAAGCCAAAGTGCAGCATAACAATTCTATATTGTAAATTTGATAGAAGAGATGATGTAAAATTTATTTACAAGTTCTCTTAAATTATTATAGATTAGATAAATAATTATAAATCAAATTTTAAAAAATTAAACCACAACACTATATATACATGGGAAAACCCTTTTGGAAGAGAACCCACAATCCAAAAGACAAACTCAATTGTATTTTTAGGAACACCAACAACAAAAATTACAATACAATTGATAGAGTCAATGCTCTTCAAGAGTAGCTATAAAAAAGAATTCGAGAATAATTCTGGCAACATAACAAGGCCTTAGAAAATAACTAAATTGTCTCTCAAAAATAGCTAAGGAATCAATACATAAATAGATCTCAAGAAAAAGAAGTATGTGCCCATGGTTTCCAAAACCATTCTCAATGTCCAAGACGTAACGAGTGGCACAAATAACACTTCGCTAATCCCATGACACATTGCACATAGCAACTTTAAAAACAATACCTATCTCTTTCATAACGATCATATTTCCAAATATGATGTAAGTACATTATTGAATTTTTCATGATCAAATAGGTGCCTTCCTTACCTCACACTACTTGTCAAAAGTGAACTCAAGCTATAAATACAAGCTGCCAAAAAATAACTCTTCATGTCTGTTCCATTTATTGATTTTAGATTAGATTAATAGCAATTAGATAAATTAACAATATGAACACTGAACACACCAAGATACCCTAGGAAAACTATCCTACTCGAGGGAGAAAAACCCAATAATTATGTCTCTATTATATTGACTCAACTCAGTTACAATGAGGCCCAATGATGAGGCCAATAACAATATTGATCTGTACAAGATATCAATCTACTATATGTAGATACGAACTATTGGAGATATCCCAATCCTTAGGAGTCTGATCTGTTGTGTATCTATTTGGTATTCACTCTGTCTGTATCGATCAACTTGTTCTTGAATGGTGATGATATGCACTTCACTATTTTATTGATCTGCTCTTCACTAGTACTATGTCTTCATATAGTGAACTTCTCTTCCAACTATGTTTGATTTGCTCAATATGACTTTCAATTGATTCACTATTCTCTTTTTATTAATCTGCCCCTTGAATTCATACTTCTCTATAATGAATTCGGATTGCTCCTTGAATTTAGACTGATATGCTATTTCTTCTTTAATTCACTAAATGAATATATCAATGACTAAAATCTCACCTCATATATATATGAGAGGGGCACCCTTTCACCAAGGGTCGACCCTCTACATAGGGTTGTAAGTTGGCCCTCTCAAACTCAATTCTATTTTATATTTAATTTTCTCTTTTGAATTTGCTAGGTCGGCCTTAGAATGAATTTTACCTAGCTACAAACATCAACACTCCCTCTTATCTAGGGAGAAATTCTTCTTGATATCTGAGTCACATTGTGACATCCACCATGGCTATTCCCAGAGGAAAGGGTCCATCATGGCTACTCCAATGAATGTAAATGCAAATGAACACAAGTTCCCATCACAGAGTCACTCAAAATGATATTGTTATCTCATCATGATGTTCACCATGGCTACTCCTAGAGGGTGAATGAACACAAGTGCTAAGTCATGGAGTCTCTCACATGACATCCACCATAGCTACTCCCAGAGGATGGATCCACCATGGCTACTCCCAGAGGATGGAACAAGGTATTTCACCTCAAACTTCTCTCTCATAGAGAAGAATGCATTAACAAAAGCTTGCACCTCAAACTTCTCCCTCACAGAGAAGAATGCATTAACAAGGGCTTGCACCTACAACTTCTCCCTCACAAAGAAGAATGCATTAACAAGATCTTCATGATGATGTGGCTCCCTCTGACACTGATGTCAACCTTTTGACCTCCTCGTCCAAGGTTGTATCTAATGAAATGTTAGACTCCCTCTGAATCAGATATCAACCTTCTAACCTCCTCATCTAAGGTTTCCTATGATGAAATGTTAGACTCTCTCTTAATGTTAATTCCTCCTCTTCAAAGAAACTAGTCGCAATGACAACCTGAATAGGCTCTTCCTCTTTGAGTGATGTCTCCAGTTATGTATCACAAACTCAACAAGATGTGTGTCTAGACTTCTGCCTATGACGCATCCTCATGGGATGCCTCAAGCTCTTCCTTCCTTGAATTCCTTAAGCTATCTTAGATAATTAATTTCATTCATTTGCTTCTTGATCCAACCTTTGTTGATTCTGCAATATCTTTCTTTCATCTTTATTACTTTCGAAAGTGCTAATCTCAACACATAAAAAAAATAATCTACTCGACTCAGATTTCTCAAACACATTATGCAGCTAGCATATTCAATATAAAACCAGGACTCTCAAGGCATCATAACAATCCATGCACATAAAGAATTAAATCGATGTGATCAACCAATCATAATCGAGTTGCAGTTCTCCTTTCATTTCTGAGACACTCTCAGAAACTAGCATGAAGCAACTCACAATGACTCTTATAATGTAGCATGGATGCTTGTGAATCACAACAGTACTCGCATGAAAACGAAGAGACTAACAGTACTATTATGAAAGTGAAGGTAATATCTAGAAGGATATGCATGGCCTGTGAGGATCACAAGTGTAAGCCGAAAGGCAATAAGAATGTTAGACATTGGCCCTGCATACCAACCAACCATAGCCATGGCTAGCTGTCCAACCTTTGCAACTGTATCATCTGCTACTATATGCCTCATAGAATTTCCCATGCCAACATTGTTGAACCCGTTAAAGCTGGAGGCAACTTAAATATGATATCAAGTACTGCCAAGCAACCTAGAAGCTCTCCATCTACAAAGGAGATTAATAATAGTCCATCCAATGCAAATGAAACATACAAGATTCACTATTCAAATGTATGAATTAATAGATACACAAAAAATTATGAACATTAATCCAACATGGAATACTTATCTCTTATTTGATAGATCGCATAACTTTTATCCACTTTCACTATAAGAGGGACACAATTTGAGCAATCAGGCCAAGCTTTCAGCTCTGACTGATAATCGCATTAATAACAGAGTTATCTCCATCATCCTAGTAATGACACCAGATTGGAGTTGAAATAGTAACATAGTGCCGATGATAATCTCAGGCCTCCTGATAGTGAATGTCTTTAGAAGGGGTAGAAACTCTGATGTACGCCCACATATATCTCATCCCCATACACAAAATAACAATGCTCAAACTCCAAGTGAAGACTTAGCAGGTTCAATAATGCAGTTTGCATCTCCAAGCAGTGGCAATACCTAATGAAGTCTCACAACTAGCAATGGAAGTGCTAGGTATTCATATAATTCATAAGAGTTGAATCCACATAAGGTGAGATTTCACCATGAAAAACAACATCGTCCACAAAACCATGCTATAGGGATTTCTTCACTGCTAGCGACCAAAATGAATCCCAAACACCAAACATCGAACTTGTGCCAATATTATAGCTCATGCTACCAAGACTATATCCATACAAGAGTGGAGTCGTTCTTTGGAGAGTACTCATTATTTAGAAGTTGCGCCACAAAATCCTTAAACCCATCAATGGTGAAAATTCAAATATTCTGAAAGCTGCACTAAACCCGTTTCCCTTGCATACAGTAGGAAGGATCGATTTAAAGATATAATGCTCATGCAAGGCATTTGGACGCAAAAACATTCGATAGCTTGTAGACACATACAAAATTTGCCCAAAATAGATTCTCCCAGAACGTAAATACTTTATCTCACCAGAAATATAATTGAATGACTACAACTCTTATGCATGATGATAATTATTATTCCGCAGCTAGAAATAACAACCACCCAAACAGCTCCCGTAAACTCTGCACTCCTGTGGCTTCTCTTTTGTTTTCTCTATGTTGTTACCCAGGGAAGGAAACTTACAAATGTGATCAAATTTCTAAACATGGCTCCGATACCATGTTGATTTTAGATCAAATTAATAGAAATTAGAAAAATTAACAATATAAAAACTGAACAAACCAAGATACCCTGGGAAAACCCTCCTACTCGAGGGAAAAAAAACCCAACAATTATGTCTCTATTATATTGAATCAATTCAGTTACAATGAGGCCCAATGATGAGGCCAATAACAATCTTGATCGGTACAAGATATCAGTCTGCTATATGAAAATACGAACTGCTAGAGATATCCCAATCCTTAGGAGTCTGATCTACTGTGTTTCTATTTGGTTTTCCCTCTATGGTATTCACTCTACCTGTATCAGTCAACCTGCTCTTCAATGGTGACGATCTACACTTCACTATTTTATTGATCTGCTCTTCACTAATACCCTGTCTTCATATAATGAACTGCTCTTCCAACTATGTTGGATCTGCTAAGTATTACTTTCAATTGATTCGCTCTGCTATTATTATTAAACTACCCCTTGAATTTAGACTGGTCTGTAATGAATTCAGATTGCTCCTTGAATTCAGACTGATCTGCTATTTCTTCTTTAATTCATTGAATGAATATATCAATGAATAAAATCTCACCTCATATATATATATGAGAGGGGCACCCTTTCACCAAGGATCGACCCTCTACATAGGGTGGTGAGTCGGCCCTCTTAGACTCAATTATATTTTATATTTAATTTTCTCTTTTGAATTTACTAGGTTGACCTTAGAAGGAGTCCTACCTAGCTACAAACATCAACACCATCAAACTAGAAACCATCATAGTCATAATATATTCTCTTCATAGTTCCATAATAGAAAACCATGATACTAGTTCCCCAAACTTTAGGACTTCTAAAGTGGGTGAAAATAAAATATGTAATTAAATAAGCATATTTGTACTCTAAGGTTGAGACACCTTAATTCCAACATATCGATGGATACTTGAAAGTAATAAAAGGCATTAAAAAGCATAAATGTTCCTCTTTTGCACAAGAGAACAAAACTCTTAATTCAAAGAGATAATAGAGCTCACTTGAGATTGTTGAGAAGAGAAAATTTGACGTCAATGGCCACGAGATGGATAATTGTTGTGGGAGGTGGAACTATTTGGGGGCACCTAAGTGGCAATAACTCACAATGCATTACACCAATGTTGAAGTAGCTCTTTAGGGTGAGAGACCTTCAAAGACACTTTATTCACTTGAGCTAGAATCTATAGCATAACATTACTATAAATAGTGGCTTTAATATAAAGAAAAACAAAAGAATCAATGAAGATTTAAGAAAAATAACAATATTTCTATCTTTCCATAAAGAAAAGAGGATCTCCACCTTGAAATCATTTCAAGTCTAGGTAATCTTGAAAGGGATTTGAGGTTAGTCCCCCAAAAGAACCATATGCCAAGAGAAGATTTTTTGGGTAAAGAGATGGAGGAAATCATGGATCCAACCCCACAACTATTGGGCATGATGAAAAATTTTGAAGAGATGCTTGAATGTCTCTAGTTGGCCCAAAAACCCCCATGTGTTTGAGTTGAGATCCCATGGAAAATCCTTGGAAAAGACTAAACCAAGAAAAATGAGCAAGCTTAGGTTTTATGATAATCAACCAAAGAGTACTAAAATGCTTCTACAAAATTAGTAGAGGAAACTATAAATTCCACTATAGATTTAATGTCGATACCATAAGAAGGTGAGATCAAAGCTAGTGATAGCCTAGCCACATATTGTAATTAAAAAATGTTGTACAGGATACAAACATAAATGCTTCTACGATGGCTTGAAAGAATGAATTATAATCTTGCATATAATATTCAGAGGAAGATCCAACACAACAATGTCATATCTTTGTTGATCTATCTTTATGAGATAGTACTGGACTCTCAAAATTTTCCAAGTGTAAATATTCATAGTAGCTCTAGGAAACAACTCTTGGGGAGTGTAGATGTCCTTTCTATGAAAGCATAAAGAATGGAACCAAGGTAGATGAGACAAGGAAATACCATAAAAATGAATAAGAGGATACCACTAGAGGTTATATGGATTGAAATATAATCCATCCCAAAAGATAGAGAGAAATCACTAGAGCTCAGGTTTAACAACTTCCCAAGCACGCCATATACTTTTGGCAATGAAAGTGCCTTTGATTTGAACAAGCTCTTGCATAACAAGAAGGGTTTGGAGGCAGGTCCCCTTACAAGATGGCCTATGAGATGGAAAGCCAAAGGAAATGGAGTGTCTGGGAAGAATATTCTAGGCTCCATTCCTAAAAAAAGCATGAACAATCCATTTAGCATAGAGGGCTAGACATTTTTTTTGAGTAGAGAGGAGACCCATACCACCAGAATCCCATGAGACATAATAAGACTCCAACGCCACGTAGTGAAAGCCTTTGTGATCCTTAGAAGAGGCCAAGAAAAAATAACAAAGAAGGTTCTCATATTTTAGATATGATGCATGGGAGGGAACCCAACATCAAGAGTGATAGACATGGGTGGCCACCAAAATTTAAAAAAAAAAATAGAATTTACTAGTTAAGGAAAAAGGCTTAGTAATCTAGTATGAGAGCTTCTTCTCAATTCTGGCAAGAACAACATTCCAAATCTAAATGAGAGATGCTTAAAAGGCAAATGGAATGCCTAGGAAGTGAAATATTTTCATTTGGCCAATCCACTTCCACACATACGAATGAAGCTAGGAAGGTATGAGAAGGAAAGACTACAGATAACACTATGTTTTATGTCATTGAATGGAAGAACCAAAAACTAGGCAAAAAGTGTCTACACATTGAAGAGATTCATTGACATTTTCCCCCTCCTCAATAAGAGTGACAAAGGAGTCATTTGCAAAGTGCCCATTAACTAGTCTATTAGACGAATTGAGAAGGGAAATACCTTGAACTATCCTCACAAAAATAGAGTTTTTTATAAAATAATAAAAAAATTTAGTAGTAATAACATATAGTGAGGGAGAAAGAGGGAAACCCTAATAGATAGAGTGATGGAGCACAGACACAAATTATTGGTAGTCATTGATGGTGATGCAAGTAGATGTATCCCCAAAAAGAATATTCACAAACTAAATGAAGCGAGGGTTATAACCAAGGGCTCCCAACATAGCCAAAATGAAAGCTAATTCAATACAATCATGGGCCTTGGAAAAGTCAATTTCAAGAAAAAGGGCTATCTTTTTTTAATGACGAGCCCATTCTATACCAAGTCCTAGATTACAATAATCTTATCCAAAATAAACCTAGATTTGTTGAAACCCAATTGTTGATGATAGAAAATATGAGGGAGCATATGATAGATGAGCTAAGGCTATGATCTTGTACAAAATATTGAGGAGAGTGATCGACTGCCAATTCTAGATATCTTCTATATTGCCAGGTTTAAGTATAAATTTGATATTTCCTTTACTGATTAGCTTACCTAAATATTGGCTATGAAAAGCTTCTATGTAGACCTGATGAAGGCTAGAATCAACATAGGGCCAAAGGGATTTGTAAAAATCACGTGAAGCCATCACAAAGTTAGGAGCTTGTCATTGGCCATAGAGCTAATAGCCTCTTTTAAATTCTCCAAGGTGAGAAACTTCTCAAAAAAGTTAAACTTGTCCTCTGAGAGTTGACATGGCAAAACTCTGAGAAAATCCTAGAAAGCTTTATATTACTCTAGAGAAGCATCTTGAGAATGAACATTTTCTCATAATGGTAAACCAAATCCTAGAGAATGTTTGTTGGTAGTAGGCCAGCGTCCCTCGCAGGGATTCACGACATGGTTTAACAGCCTCCTATGGATTCTATAAGTTTAGTGGTTGTATCAAGCACTGACAGGTCGATCTTTTGATGCAATGACAACCCTAGCTTGTAACAAATGGTATTAGAGCTTGGTCATAGGTTCGAACCACGCAGGTCGTGTTGAGTGATGCTAGGAGGGGAATTGTTGGCAATGGGACAACATCCCTCACAGGGATTCATGACATGGTTTAATAGCCTCCTGTGGGTTCTATAAGTCTAGTGGTTGTATCGGGCATTGGCAGGTCTATCTTTTGGTGCAACGACAGCCCTAGCTTGTGACAATGTCTAGTAATATAGAGAGCACCATTTTTCCTTCTTTGATTATTTTAATGCTCGATGAAGAATGATAAGATCAAAGAGATGAAAAAGACTCTTTAGAAGCATGATCACCAACTTTTAATGAGTGAAGTTTGGATTTAATCTAAGTTCCTTTGGCAGCAGGGACATTAACAATTTTATTCTATTGATGCAAATGATCCACCTACACTTGTAGAGTTGGGAAGAAAGGGTCAACAACAACATCTGTGGCATGTCAAAGATTCGAGTTGGCAGCCTCAATGGATTGTCAATGAAATATAGCAATTTTCCACCCATAAATGTGACGAAAGCATGACATGCATAGATAGCATGGTTCCACTAGCCAATCCGACCAGACATTTGAGTGGAACACCATTCAAGATTCCAAACCCATTGAATGTGTGAAAACGAGGATTTGTGACTCCACAAAGAATTATTCAAGAAAAAATGTGTCTCAGAAACACATGTTGGGCCCACATGTCATTCAATGTTGATCTTAATTAGGTAGTGGTCTAACATTCTGAGCTCAGGGAGAGCACATATTGAATACACTTCAGCACTAAGAGGGGGGTGAATCAGTTCAAACCTAGCACTTAAAATTTACTACTAATTCCATAAAATCTTTATCCTTATTCTTATCAATAGTAATGAAAGATATCTAGCAATGAAACACCATACAAAATAGAACACTAGATTTACATGGAAAATTCAAACAAGGAAAAACCATAGTGTGAGTCTATTGGTATTTTGGTATGGTTTTGTCATTGATGTCAACACCTACTAAACACTTATCAACTCTGGTACTTTGGAGTATTAGCAACATTCACCGACAAGCAAGTGACTCATGCATAGTCACTGGTATCTGGTACACTGACAAGATATAATGATCACCAGCACTTGGAATGTTATGGAAAATACTTGGTTATGTCAAAGACATCATGTGGACACTTTGTCTTGGAGTTTTGTTTATTGGCACATTAGCATTTGCATATTTGCTGTTACTGGCAAATAGGTCCAAGTTACACTGGCAGGTTTATCTTTTCTAGATCAGCACGACATGCTATGGAGATGATTAATTATTGTTGTAAATGCATTAAGCCGACATGTTGAATCGGTTATTGCATCGGATATTGTATTATTTGTAAAATGTTTTTATTGTAATATCTTGTAGAGCCGACCTACTAAAATTGGTCTTAGGGTATGGTATAAATGTAAGATCTTATTTGTAAGATCAAGTGTGGAATGTGAAAAAGGATTATGTGAAGGTATATGCAAGAATAAGCAGAGCTATACATGCAAACATCATTTGAAGATTGAAGGAGAGTTTTTGTGAAGACAATCAGAACTACATTGGTACTGAATCCAGCATATGAAGATGCTATTTTGTGCAGTACATTCTTATTGGATTTAACCATCCAATTGTAGTCAGTGTGACTCCCATTTTGTAATTGACCAGTGAGCTCTAGGTGCTTGGCCTTTCTACATGTGTAGACCCCATTTATGTACACTTACTATCTGCAGTAGTATCATTTGATTGTGGGTAAGGTTTCCCACCATGGTTTTTCCCCTTACAGGGTTTCCACGTACAAATATTGGTGTTATGTGTTGTGGATGACTTTGTCTTTATGTTTCATGCACTAATCCTTAGCGGTATAGCAATTAACTGTTAAAACTATCTACCAACATATTAGAATGGTTTACAGGTATTAAGCATTAGGTTGGTCAAGTTGTTTTTGGTTTGAATTTATTTGACAACTGATTCACCCCCCCCCCCCCCCCCCCCCTCTTAGTTGTCTCTAGGACCTAACAATTAGTATCAGAGCCTAGTCCTCTTTTGCAGAAGTTTAACAACTTGAGGAGATCCAATGTCTACTAACTATTTCAGAAAGGATAGTCCTAAACTTGATGGAACCAACTATGGCATATGGAAGATCAAAATGGAGACACACCTAAATTGCATTGGAAAGGACATCTAGGATGTTACAAAAAATGGTTATACTGCTCCTACTCTAGATCAACCTAATCCACCTACCTTGGGAAAAGATGAAGAAAATGATTGCAAAGCAAGAAAAGCACTTTTGAGTGCATTATCAGATCAACAAATCATGGGACTATCAAATAGGTCTATTGCTAAATCTATTTGGGATCATTTGGAAACACTGAATGAAGGAGATTCCACAGTCAAAATTGCAAAACTTGAAAGCTTCTGGGTCAGGTATGAACATCTGAAAATGGAAGAAGATGAAAGGATTTCTTCTTTTTTGGACAGAGTAAATGAGATTGTTTTGTGTATTAAATGTTGTAGAGGAACCTTAAGTGAGGATGAAATTGTTTCAAAAATTTTAAGAGGATTTCCACAGGCATATAAAATGAAAGTTGCTGCTATAAATGAGTTAAGAATAATGCCTAATACATCAGCAACTAGGCATACATTGATTGGAAAACTTTTAGCTTTTGAAATTGAAGAATTTGGTCTTGTTGCTACAATAAAGACAAATTTGGCCTTTAAAGCATCAACATCATCTGCTCCATCATTTGACAAATCTGATTGGAAATCTTTTTATGCAAGAAAACTTGAAGAAAGAAGGAAAGAAAATGAAGAACTTGAAGCACTATTTGCAAGGAAAATGCCTAAAGGTCCAGTTGGAAGTAAGTATGAAGGTAAAGCACCCTTTAAATGCTTTAACTGCAATAAGATTGGTCATATCGCTTTGAGATGCCCTGATAGACATGCTAGACTAAGAGAATAAGCTATAAGAACATACAAACCTAACCCTGAATATCATAGATACATATTTAGGAAGAATAAAGACAAATCTTGTTACATTGCTGATGAAGGTGTGACTAATGATTTTGATGAGGATCCGCCAGACAATGGATGGGTTTTTGTTGCTATAACAGAAGATCCACTGATGCGTACTGCTCAACTAGTAAAACAGGCCTTGGTAGCTAAAGTTGAAGTAAATGATGAATGGATCATTGATTCAGGATGCTCACATCATATGACATGAGACAAAGGTAAATTCTTGACCTTTCAAGAATACAATGGAGGCTTAGTGAGATTTGGAGATGACAAAGCTTGTTTAATCAAAGGTAAGGGTACAATATCTCTTGATGGTAAGCATAATACTGACAATGTTTACTATGTTGAAGGATTAAAGCATAATCTTTTGAGTGTTGGTCAATTAATTGAGAAAGGATTTCAGTTACAATTCAAAAATGGAAAATGCAAAATCATGAATAGAACTGGTTTGGAAATTGCAACCGGTAATCAGACTAGAGGTAATATATTTCATTTAAATAACAGTGAAAAGACATGCTTAATTGCACATATTGATGAAAGTTGGTTATGGCATAAGAGACTCTGTCATGTAAACTTTGATTGCATGGTGAAAATCAGTACTACTAAGGTAGTTAGAGCTAGTTTCAAAAGTATTCTAGAAAAATCCAATAATGCTCTTGATTTAATTCACATTGATTTATGTGGTCCAGCTAGAACTAAAAGCTTACAAGGTGATAGATATTTCATGCTAATCATTGATGACTATTCTAGAATGTGTTGGGTTACTTTTCTTAGAGAAAAATTAGAAGCACTAGGAAAGTTCAAACTGTACAAAGCAATGGTAGAAAATGAAACTGGTAAGAAAATCAAATGTCTAAGATTAGATCAAGGAGGAGAATTTACATCTAAGGAGTTTAATACATTCTATGAAGTAAATGGAATCGGAAGACAGCTATCAACACCTCAGGCACCATAGTAGAATGAAGTTGTTGAAAGGAAAAATAGAACTATCTTGGATGCATCAAGAAGTATGTTATCAGAAGAAAACCTACCACATGTATATTGGAGAGAGGCAGTTAGTACAATGATCTATACATTCAACAAAGTTCAAATCAAAGGTGAAACCGGTAAGACCCCTCATGAACTATGGTTTGGTATTACTCCTACTCTTAAATATTTCAGAATTTTTGGAAGTAAATGTTATATCAGAAAAGATGAGTATATTGGAAAATTTGATCCTAGAAGTGATGAAGGAATATTTCTTGGTTATTCATCTAAGAGAAAGGCATATAGATGTTTTAACAAAGGATTACAGAAAATTGTTGAAAGTACAAATGTAAAGATTGATGAACAATTCAGAGGAACTTCAAGGTATATAGAATCTGAACCAGCAACAAAAATTTTGACAAATGAACCTACTCTGAATCCATCGATACATAATGAAGATCCAGTTACCCCAATATCATCTGAGGATTCCACAGTAACTGAGGAACAACAACAAACAAAGATAGCCCGGTATGTAAGACTGAATCATTCTGAAGATCAGATAATTGGAAACAAGTTTAAAGGAGTTATGACAAGAGGAAGATTGGCAAATGAAGAGGTATGTCTTATTTCTCAAATTGAACCATCACCAGTTAATGAGGCATGTGAAGATAAATTTTGGATTAAAGCTATGGAAGAAGAATTAGAACAAATTGAGAAAAATAACACTTGGACATTAGTTCCCTAGCCTAAAGATAAAAATGTAATTGGAACCAAATGGGTATTCGGAAACAAACTTAATGAAGATGGTAAGGTTGTTAGAAATCAAGCAAGACTAGTGCATAAGGGATATTCTTAGAAAGAAGGAATTGATTACAATGAAACCTTTGCACCAGTAGCTAGAATTGAGGCAGTCAAATTATTTTTGGCTTTTGCAGCACATAAGAACTACAAAGTATATCAAATGGATATTAAATGTGCATTTTTGAATGGAGATCTTGAAGAAGAAGTGTACATTGAACAACCTGATGGATTTTCTTTGACAAATAACAAAGACATGGTTTGCAGGTTAAGAAAAGCTTTGTATGGATTGAAACAATCTCCAAGAGCTTGGTATGCAAGATTGGATAAGTATCTTTTGAAGATTGGTTTTTCTAAAGGTAATGCAGACAACAATTTATATTATAAAATTACTAATGATGACATCTTGATTATAGAAGTATTTGTTGATGATATAATCTTTGGAGGAGAAGATGGATTATGTAAAGAATTTTCTATTAAAATGCAGCAAGAATTTGAAATGTCTATGATTGGAGAAATAAAATTCTTTTTAGGATTGCAAATTTCACAAACTGATAAAGGTATATTCTTGATTCAATCCAAGTACTTAAAAGAATTACTAAAGAAATTTGGGATGGAGAACTCTAAACCGGTAAGCACACCTATGACAACAAACAACAAATTATCACTAAGGAATGAATCTACACCTATTAATCCAACTACATACAAATCTATGATAGGAGGTTTACTGTATTTGCCACAAACCAGACTTGATATTATGAATGCAGTATGTATTGTTTCAAGATTTCAAAGTAATCCTAGAGAAAATCATGAATTAGCAGTAAAAAGGATTTTCCAGTACTTACAATGTACTATAAATCTTGGATTATGGTATCCTAGAGATGAAAACTTTGAATTATGTGCATACACAGATGCAAATTGGGTAGGAGATGTGGATGATAGAAAAAACACCACTGATGGAGCATTCTTTCTTGGAAACAGACTAGTTTCTTGGTTGAGTAAGAAACAAAGTTGTACATCTTTATCAACAACAGAATCAAAATATGTTGCAGTAGCAACTAACTGTACACAGGTACTATGGCTTAAGAAAATGTTGAAAGACATAAAGGTAAAATGCAAGGAACCTATTACTATCTATTGTGATAACATTGCAGCAATTGATATATCTAAGAATCCGGTATTACATTCTAAAACCAAACATGTTTCTATCAAACTGAATTTTTAAGGGAAAATATTCAAGAAAAGGAAATAAAACTGGTTTATGTGAATACTGAAGAGCAGATTGCAGATATCTTTACTAAACCTCTGCCTAAGGAGACTTTTGAATATCTCAGAGATCAGCTTGGGGTCATACCCCCACCGGTAGAGACTTAGGAAGTTGATGATTGTCATCAACTGACATAATTAACAGAGAAATCTTTTATTCCGGCTTTGATGGGAGGCTACTTCTCAGGGGGAGTAGTTGGTATACTAAATTGATTGGTATTTTGTATATGAACTTGGCTTGGTAAGAACTTTGGCATTTGATGTCAAAGGGGGAGAGAATCGTATGAAAAAATACAAGGAAAACACATGTTGCTCCCAGGGGGAGAGATTGTTGTTTGAGAGAGATTATTACTCTCTGTATCTATATTTTGAATTCTAGTTATGATCTCTTATTGGAGATTCTTAGTTCTTGGCATTTGGCATTTCTATTTTGGCACTTTGATGGTTTTTCCATCTTGTGTTGCCATCAATGCAAAAGGGGGAGATTGTTGGTATTTTGGCATGGTTTTGTCATTGATGTCAACACCTACTAAACACTTATCAACTCTAGCATTTTGGAGAATCAACAACATTCACCAACAAGCAAGTGACTCATGCATAGTCACAGGTATCTGGTACACCGACAAGATATAATGATCACCGGCACTTGGAATGATATGGAAAAGACTTGGTTATGTCGAAGACATTGTGTGGACACTTTGTCTTGGAGTTTTGTTTATTGGCATATTAGCATTTGCATATTTGCTGTTATTGGCAAACAGGTCCAGGTTACACCGGTAGGTTTATCTTTTCCAGATCAGCACGACACACTACGAAGATGATTAATTATTGTTGTAAATGCATTAAGCTGACATGTTGAATCAGTTATTGCATCGGATATTGTATTATTTGTAAAATGTTTTTATTGTAATATCTTGTAGAGACGACCTACTAAAATTGCTCTTAGGGTATGGTATAAATGTAAGATCTTATTTGTAAGATCAAGTGTGGAATGTGAAAAAGGATTGTGTGAAGGTATATGCAAGAATAAGCAGAGCTATACACGCAGACATCATTTGAAGATTGAAGGAGGGTTTTTGTGAAGACAATCAGAACTACACCTGTACTGAATCCAACATATGAAGATGCTATTTTGTGTAGTACATTCTTATTGGATTTAACCATCCAATTGTAGTCAGTGTGACTCCCATTTTGTAATTGACCAGTGAGCTCTAGGTGCTTGGCCTTTCTGCATGTGCAGACCCCATTTATGTACACTTACTATCTGCAGTAGTATCATCTGATTGTGGGTAAGGTTTCCCACCATGATTTTTCCCCTTAGAGGGTTTCCACGTACAAATATTGGTGTTATGTATTGTGGATGACTTTTCTTTATGTTTCATGCACTAATCCTTACTGGTATAGCAATTAACTATTAAAACTGTCTACCATCATATTAAACTGGTATTAAGCATTAAGTTGGTATTAAGTATTAAGCAAAATGTAGATATATTAAAACTATCTACCATCATATTAAACTGGTATTAAGTATTAAGCAAAATGTAGATATATAAATCTGACCTCTTTCCTAAAATGAATATTTAATATTTATTTTAACCCCATTCTCCTTATTAATTAAATTCTATTTAATTAATTTCTTCACATTCATCTATTTGATTAAATGAATTACTCAATTTATTTAATTAAGTTCACCTAAACCTTTTCTATCCTTTAATTAAATAAATCAATTTATGTAATTAATTCCCCTTTCTCCCCTTTTAATTAAATTTACATTTAATTAAATTGATCCTTACAAATAAATAAATCTTATTTATTTATTAAATCCCTCACTTGTATTTATGCAAGTTGCATCTATTTTTGGTTGAAATAAAGTAATTTTATTTTAATTAAAATCCTTTTCCCTCCACTTGCATCCTAAAACCCTTCTAGATTCTTCTAATCCATTCTAATTAGCCTAATCCATCTCCTAATTATTGTCACAATCCTAAGCAAAGAGAAATCACTTCTCAAAGCCTTCAAAGTCTTCAATAGCCATTAAAGGTTTTGTGTCCTCCACAAGTTAACCCTCAAAGTCTTCCAAACCATTTAAGGCTCTTACATAACTATTAATGGTTAACTCAACCTTATTGCATGATTAGAGACTTTCTCTCTAACTCAACCCTCATCTAACACAAGGGTCTCATCAAGAATTCATGGCTTTAACTTTGGTTATCCCTTTAACCCTTGCACAAGAGTTTACCCCTGGGGTAAAATTTGTTAGGTCCAACTAGGAAAGCTAATGTACTGAGAGGGGAGGGGTGAATCAGTACTTCAAAACTTTTCTCCAAAAACAATCTTACTGATAAACATAAATTATAAACTGTTGATCTCATAATATAAATATAACACATAATTATAGAAATGACATTCATACACATTTCACTCCATAACACAAATATTTTGGTTACGCAGAAACTCTTTGTTAGAGAGAAAAACTGCGGTGGGGATGGCACCCATAGCTTCACTACTGCAATAATAAAGGTTGCTCGGTTAGAGCTACATGTTTAGCTATTTATGATAGCTTATCCTATTAAGAGTATCAAGATCTTTAGATCTACCTTGCTAAAGGATTTTACAACACTTATACAAAATGCTGCACTTGGTTAAAGGCTTTACAATTTATAGACTTTGTTAGAGTCTTTTACCTTGTTACAGGTTTCTATTACAACTCAAATGATTCAATAAAATCTTTACAAATATCTGCAACTTTACATCTGAAATGTTATAGCAGATTTTATGTGCTCAATATGAAATTACCTTGCTCATAGCATACCTCGATAATTGATAAATCAACTTGGTAAACCCTTCTGTTTACTCTGTCCCTTAAATTGTTCTCTAAAGACTTTCTTGGTGACCTCTGAATATCTCTATCAGTCGTAACAGTCACAACTCAATATGTCCTCTTATGATTTTCCTTTTAACTCTTCTATCACACATGTCTCTCATTTTTTATTCTCAAATCACTTTGAATATGTAGATCTCTGGGACAGTGATTTGTTCATGCTTTGATCTTACAAACAAGATTCATCGAATGAATAAACATAGAAATTATTTCATTGGATAAACTTCGTCAAAATCATACAAAATTTTGAAGTGCAATTTCCTTTGTGATAGTGGTTCCCTGTTCCTCGATTCTTGTAACACGTTTCCACATATGTGTCTAGGTTCATTGAATTTGGTAACATGTTTCTACTTGGTTCAGATTACTCGGTATACCTTCTTTGTTGCTCGGTAGACATAGAACATTACTCGGTAGACAGCTCGGTGTATACTTAACTTTGTGACTCCTTTCTTCTATAACCGACTGCTTTAGTGCTTACTGATTGAATATTTTGGTAGTATTAACCGACTAGAGAATATAGGATGACTTTGGACATAAAACTAATGACAACTTAGTAAATAATAACAATCCCCTCTTTTGACATTAGTTTGGTATGTTTGACAAAACTCCTTTCAAAGTCATAACTCAAAATCTATATACTTACAAAATTTGACTAAAATGACAGTATATACAATTGTCAATAAATAGTAACATACTCAAATATATACTCCCCTTATCAATATACTGTACATAACTTAATTTGCATGCTCTTGTGATCAATGCTCGGTGTTCACTACTCTGTGTTCTATGCCCCCCCTATCAAATTCAACTGTACATTTGGATACTCTGTTCTTCTTGGTACACTCCCTCTTATACTCGGTACACTCCCCCTTTTTGACAAACATCAAAACTAGTTACCATTAGGTCGAGGCAACTGGTCAAAAATAGATTTATACTTTGTACTAGCATTGGTGAGAGTAGTGGAGAGTGCATCCTTGACACTATCCATTAGGGAATTATGAGCTGTAATATCAACTAATAGTGAAATCAAACCATCTAAAGTGCTTCCCTCTGGTTGAGTGGATAATTGGGTAGCTCAGTTGATTTGCTCTTGGACTGATGATAAGTGGGGAATAAATAAGGTCTGATGAGTCATGATATCCATCCTTATTTTGTGCTCTTCATTCTGAAGTTCTAACTGTTGAGCCATAAGAGTTTGCAGCTTGGTATAGAAATTCTGAACAAAATTTGGCTCGGTGGTCAATTTATTGGAGAGATCAGTAATCTCTTGTTCAATGACTTCGGTCTTATGCTTGATATCTTTAATAAATAATGAAAATGTATAGAGCTTCTGAAATAAATAAAGAATATGTTTGAGTTGAGGGGACAACTCAGCAATGAGTCCAACAAGATTGACTTTACCTATAGCAATTGTTTTCTGCACTTCTTCAATCATTTTGGTAGTTAGCTCTTTGTCCTTCAACTTGCTAAGGTATTCTGATGCGTCTACTCCTGATGCTTCTAATTTAGCGAGTAGTTCATCCAGTTGCATATGGATGGCAACATCTTTATTCATGGTAGCTTCAGGTAGCATGTCTATCAATAATGTTTTAACCTTTTGAAGTACTCGAATAGCCATTTGTCTTTCTTGTTCTGCTTTGGCTTTACATAGTTCTCCGAATTCAATAAGTGCTTGCCCTTTCAGTTTTGAAATGTCAACATTTGGCAACACAATAGGCTTTGACAGATCTACCTTGAAACTAAGCTTCCTCACTTTCTTTTCTTTGGATGATGAGGCTTTCACCGGTTGAACGAGTATAATGGTTTTGGAGGCTTGTTCACCCTTGGTAGGTTGCTCGGTAGAGGCAACACTTTTGTCAGTTCCCTTAGCCTCTGATGTGTCCTTTGGTGATTCCTTGCTTGGGGTCTCAGTGGCAATAGTTTCAGTGCATGCAGGTGCTTGAGAAGTCTGTTCCCTAGTGGCCTAAGAAGTAGATTCTTCTTTTGTAGACTATTGAGCCTCTTTGCCTTGATCAGTGTCCTGAGGTTTCTCAGTTAAAACTTGCTGAGTTACCGAAGGATAGGACTTGACTTGTTCCAAAACTGATTCACTTGATACCAGTTTGGCATAGGCATTTCCTTCTATCATCTCTTGTTCTTGTGCCTCAACGTCCATGACATTCTCATCAAATTGAATAGTTGAAGCAGGATCTTGCTTGGTAATGTCAACTATTTCAACTTCACCTTGATGTTCAACATTCTTGATTTGGAATATTTCTTGCCATTTGACTTTGGTTTCATTCTCAACTTCAAGATAAAGACCATTCATCATTTTCAAGGCCCTTTGCTTTACTTGAAATTTTGTCTTGTAGTTCTTCAAATGTTTTCTTATGTCTTCTACCGACATATCTAGAAAGAGATGTACCAAAACTCTTTCTCTGACCTGTTTCTCCGAGTCCATTGCATATTGCCACCTAGTGTCAATGTGTGAATACAATGTTTTAGGAAGAAATTAAGTTACTTCTAGTGGAACTACTTGGAATTTGAGAAGTGTACATACTACTGATTCTTCTATTTGCCTCTTCTCATCTTCTGCTCTAGAGTCATATTTTACATACCTGAATGACCCAAATCCACCATATTGTTTCAAATTTGTGCAGAAATTGTCCACACTGTGTACACCTTCCTTGGTTCTTTTAACAATCTAAAATTTTCTTACATCTTTAGATTTTGTGTCACTTGACTCTTTATTCAAAACGAGTCTCCTAGTTGACTTCTTATAGGTTCTTGTTACCTTAGGTATTTCAACATTTTTCTGCCTCTTACTGGGTGACACTACAAATGATCTAGTGTTGGGGCGCTTCACTGGAGGAGTCGGTGATACCTTTGTTGTATCCTGTTTCTTCCTTTCCAAAATTTTGCCTTTTGGCAACTCAGTGCTCAGAGTAATTGCTGCTTATTGAGCCTCAGATTCTTCCTCAATTGCAAGTTGATCACTCTTGATAGGAGTGGAGGTAGAACCTTCTCCAAATTTCTTAGTTAGCACTTTGATCATTTTAGTGGCTTTTCTTGTAGTCTTCGGTACTACTATGCTCATTTTTTACTTTTTCTTTGACCTCTTCATAGGTACCATACCTGATCTCAGTAGAATGCCTTGGAAGTGTCAAAAAGGCATCTATTTGTTATTGAGAAATATCAAGATCCATCTCATAACCCATGGACGGTAGAGATTGAGTTCTAGGATCTACTGCATTGACATAACAATAGTCGGTGTCCACTTCAAAACATATATCATCCTTATATTTTTCCACTAACTGAGGTGGGATTCTATACCTGTTATGCATCTTTTCTTGAAATTTGCTGAAGTAATCATCCATTAACTCATTGAAATTATCACCTAACTGATTGATAAAGTCATTTATTTGATGGGTGATTGGTCGTTGTAACTCCCAAACTATGTTACTGACTGATGGGAAGAATTTCTAAAAATAGAAAAACATGCACACTAAGAGTAACCCAAACTTTAGCGTGTTTGCCAAGTTATTCTTCTTAGGTTTCCTTATAGTGTTGAGATTTTCAAATAGGTTTTTCAACAACACTTCACATAGATCAATCTTCATACCCTTTTTCACAATCTTGTAGGCCAAATCTACAGCTGCACATGGCACACTGTTTTCTCTTGCCGATTGAAAGAAACAATAACTGAAGACTCTAATTTCAAACTTTAGCTATGCATCTGTAACATTATTCAATTTAAGACCTCTGCAATCAGACTCAACTCTGGTTAAAGTTATCAATTTCTTCTGTGAATTCATTTTCTATGCTAGGGCATGGTCGTATATAGGGTATCCGGTTATTATGTGAATGATCTCCTTGGTGATTTTGAACGGTTGCTCCTCTAACCACATAAAGTCATCATGAACTCTACTAAAAAAAAATTGAACCCATTGGGGTTTGAAAACTCAAGGGTAGGTTAGGGCTTCAGTCAATCCCTTGACTTTGATATGCTTATACTTGCTATCTAGGATTCCATCGGTGCATAACTCATCATACATGTCCTTGATCTCGGTATGACCTAGCTCTTCAACATGGCACTTAGTGTAGAATCTAACATCTTCAACCAATAGAACCCTATCCAGAATAAGAGAAAATGTAGTTTTCTCATCGGGTTCAGATGCAACTTTGGGAGGTAAGGAATACTTTAGTGAGGGCTTCTCAGTAGTCTCAACTACAATAGGTTTCTGCAACTTAGGAGCCATTTCAAACTTGGATTTCTACTAACGAAAGAGCTTAGGTTTTTAACTAACCAAAAAACACTTTCAACTTAGTAAATATAATGCAGATGTTCACAACTGATATTGACCGGTTAACTGGCTTGAAAATGCATTTGAGATTGCTGTATAAATACCTTGAAATTTTCTCGGGAGATGTTTGATCGCCTTTGAATCACTTAGCTCTGCTCTTTGATAACTAGTAAGTGTAATATGACCGTCATCTGTTAGTCGTTGAGGTGACAACTGACTCTAATTTTCAACAATTTATTCACAGCCATTCTTTTAAGTATATCGATATTCTATCTAGACAAAGTCGAGACAACTAGTCAAAAGAAATCCCAGTCAACAATCAACGCGTAATTGTTTTCAATAGAAGACTTCGACTATCACTTTCACTCATTATTCTGATCCCAAGTTACCTCAACTGTTGTGCTCAATGCAGATGCACATTTCCTTACAAGTGTATGGAGGAAAGAGGTCCAAAGAGGCAGCGGTGATTGATAAATTACCAGTAGAATTAGTTAACGAAATTCTCAAAGAGATTGCCTCACTAGGGTTTTACAACCATAGAAGTTTTCCAAACGTGAAAGGTGCAGATTCAATCCAAATAGATTGGAGTGCATTCGACAGAGCTCGGAGTGCAATTACACCATTCCGTATAACATATCAGACAAGAAAATCGGCAGAATTTTAACCCGTTCCAATAAAATGACAAAGCAAGGAGGAGACAGCTGGCACATGTGTCTTTCAATTCTTTTTCAATATTTCCAGAACTTCGCGTGCTTTACTGGCCTTCAAGCTTCATTTAATTCGGTCACATAGTCTTTTTAGGCATGTGCAAGATGGCTGGAGCTATTCTGGTTTCAAAATTGCAGTATGGAGTTAGTAACATGCAGGTTATTGATCGTTATACATTATTGATTTTGAAAAGAACAGCCACAGTTTTTTAAGTTGTCAACAACATACTGTACGAATTGAAAGTTTGACGCATCTGTGCAAGATGGACTGCTTTATAAACATCTAGTTCTTTTAGTCCATCCATTACTTATTCTATCTAAAATGTTGAATTCAGAAAATTAATTGAATAAGGATTCCGTTTTCATGAATAATTGTCTTTATGAATATTAGAAAATGTTTTGAGGAAGAAGTCATATTATATAATTAAATGATTTTTTTTAATGACACATAAAAACAAGTTGTTACATGGTAATGGTTAAGGCAGAAGTAAGAGGAGGGGTTCTTAATCATTCGGTTTATCCCATATGTTAGTGAGGTTTGGAGTGTCAACAAGAGAATCCCAATCGTTATACCATCATCTTCATTTTTTTCTTTATCAAGAGGCTGTGTCATGAACATGTGATATAGAAAGTGCATGTTGAGGGAATTCTCTAGTGCCAAGTCAACCACCAAACCCATGACAGTTGTTACATGAGAATGGTTAAGGCACTAGTAAGAGTAGAGAGGTCCTAATCATTTTGTTTATCCCATGTGTCAATGAGGTCTAGAGTATCAATAAGAGGCTCCCAATCATTGTTACCATCATATTTTTTCTTCTTTATCAAGAGGCTAACTGTCATGAAAATGTGATATAGCAAGCACATGTTGAGGGAATTCTCTAGTGCCAAGCCAACCACCAAACCCATGACTAGGAGCTTTAGAAGAAGTAGAGTGTTGGTGAGTGGGTTTGGACTATACTCTTTAAGACCAATCCTAGGTTCTTCTTACAAGAAGTGTAGGAGAATGTGAATGTTCCCTTTTTCAGCACAAATAGACTGATTCCATCCTTGACAATACCCATGAGGTGAGGAATGAGCTCAGCTAGAGGGACTTTGGCTATAGTGCATGGGGCATTTCCTGAATTATCTAAAAGCACCAGATGATGTGCCACCTATAATATGAGCTTGTTGGCTTTCACTTTTCTCTACATAAAAATGCTAGAAGAAATGATTACCTTAGAAGTGAGAACTTAGAATCAACTAAATTTTCAAAAACTAAAGTAGAACTCTTGTCCTTCTATATGCTAAAAATAATTTCCACCTTGAAAGCATGCCAAATTTGATATATTTGAATTATTTTTTGCATCAATACCCTAGTAAAACCATATGCCATTAGAATGACTCTAAATAAAAGGGTTTACAATGATTCACGAATCTAAGTCCATGTAGCTTGATCTCTAGAAAAAAAAAAAAAAATGTGCTCAAGAATTTTTTCATTAATATAGAATGGGAGGATCTTTGAGTCTATTATGAGTTAATCTAAAACCATCCATGCTAGAAAAAATGAGCAAGATTTAGCTCTAGAATGGCTTGCCAAATGGTTAGAAACTTGCATTTCCAAGTTCTTAAAGAGGACTAGAACGACACTCTCTAGTTTCAAATAGGTACCATTGGCAAATGCAAAGAGAGCCAAGAGTAGCCCTTATGAGGCTTATAGTTACAAAATGGTCTGTTAGGATACCATTTCTAGGCCCTCCTATACAGTTTGAAAAACCAAATCCTAGTAACAATTTTAACTGCTAAGCTAGACTATATG
>NC_081411.1:19249397-19291893 GCF_030272615.1 Cryptomeria japonica
GAGAAATAGTTGGCTAAAATAAAGAAGGAACTTTTTAAAAATTTTCCATGCTATCTTATGTTTGTGATTTTAGAACTCTTTACAATTTGCATTGTATATTTAGAATCGGTAAAATTATTGACTCATAGGGGAGAAGTAAGTCTTAATAGTTAGTGAACATTTTTGTACTTTTGACAAGTGTTACCTATGCTAAAGAAATATAGGTAAAGTATCTAGTTAGTTGATATGTGGTCAAATAGTTGGCCATGGATAAACACTATTTGCTCTAACCACTTTTAGGGGTAGATAATGAATCATAAATAGCGGATTTAGGTGATGCCTTTTATTTCGAGTGAGGGACTGCACAACAGCAGAGAATTCGTATTCGCTTGCTATAACCACTTTAGGGTCTCCAATATGAACGACCTTCACTGGTTTACCTTTACACTTGAAGGATGTTCCTGCTAATGAGTCCATTTTCTTTTCTGCCATGTATTGCCTTTAGGAACACTTTCAGATTTCCAAATTGAGGATTGCTAACAAGAGTGGGGAGTATGTTTATTAAGGGCACATTCAAGGAATGAGTTAGAAGAATGGTTTTCTTGTGGATTGGATTGCTGAAAGATGTCGACAAGTCATTGGAAGAAAGGGAGAAACTGTGGGGAAGCGGAAAAGAGTCTACCCACTAGTAGAACAATATAATGTTTTCATTTTAAAGCCAGATTAGACTTATTCCATACGAGGCATATATAAAATGAAATTTTAGAATTCTATGTTTTTAGTTGGCTCATATAAATCCAGGATTCTGTGTGGATAAGAGTTGTACGATCTTTCCACTGCCGTGTGCATCTCAGTAACTAAACAAACGAGAATGATTATTCGTTGCGACACACAATGGAAAAAGTAAAGTAAATGAATATAAGACGCCAAAACTCTATCCATTTACGTTGTCATGTATATGTATGAGAAAGGACGAAAGTTGTTTGGACGAAAATTCTGCTGTTTTCATAGAGCAGAAGTTGTTTTGACCAAAACTCCTATTTTCATACAGCAGATTTTAAATATTTGACTGTATAATTTATTCAAAAAAATTCGTAATGTTCATGTTTCTCGGTGGAGACTCGAGAGGTATAGAGGGAATTAAAAATAACAAGAGTTCCTCTTTTGCGGAAGAAAGAACAAAGTTCCATGATATACCACAATTTAGGGATTTTGTCTATAATGATCATATATGCAAAAATTTAATTGATTGTTCAAAATATAACATACCATGAAGCTGGTCGAGGTGGAGTGGCTACACTCATTTCATCTCGCTGGCTCTCTGCAGTTATTTTTCACGGTTTTGATCCCATGCAGCGTGTCATATGGGTTCTGCTGTCAATTGATAATAATTATGTTGGGATCGTTAATGTTTATGCTCCCAACGATGCGGTTGATAGATCACATCTATGGCATTGGATTGCTGACAATCTGCCACCTGCAACTTGGGTCATGTGTGGGGACTTCAATATGGTTGAGGTGGCGACCGATAAGGACGAAATTTTGTCTTTTCGCTAGACAGCTGGTGAGAGGGAATCCTGGTACTATATGCATAATAAGTTGGGTCTTTTTGACCCCAACACCAGCCGCCGCTTGGTGGGGTCTGGCACACTTGGTCTAATTCTAGAGTTAGCTCTAATAGAATTCTTAAAAGGCTTGATCGTGCTATGATAACTATGCAATCTTTTTTTTCTTTTTTCTAAAGATCAAGAGCTGCCCATCACTCCTTTTGTTGATGTGACGCTGTCGGATCACTTCCCCATAAAGTTTAGCATTGAATGGCAGCCATCTAGGCAGCATCCTTCCAAGATGCAATTCTACCTCAACATGTCTCTCCTGCATCATCAAACCATGATGGACCACATTCAAAGGGTTTGGAATTTAGAACCAAGGCCTCATCATCACACCGGTTGGATTGCATGGTGGAATGATGCCATTACCTACTTTGTGAGGTTTCTGCGCATTTATGGTAGACAACTTGCCATGTACTACAAGCAGTCATATGACGTGACCACCAAAGATCTCTGTGCTACCATAAAAGCTCTAGCCTAGATTGAATCCTTTTGATTCTAACCTGCAACTTCGATTAGCCTTAGCCTAGCTCTGCTATGAGAAACAAGTTGCAGATAGCCATTCTCCCAGAGGAGCTCAAATCAAAGCTAGGTTACATTGGCCCAAGGTGGGCGATATGGCCCTCCAAGGAATTTTTCCTGGCTTTGCACGACCGTCATATCATTATGAGAAGGTGTTCACAGTGTAGGGAGACTCTCTAGCCAGAGCCTAAACTTTGCAAGATTACTTAGCTGTTGTTACCAAATGGCTTTCTGAGTCTTAGCAGACCTTTTGCGATCTCTTACTGACCATTGATGATCTCAAGGAAGCCATTTTTTCTATGGTATATGATAAAGCCCCTGGGTGTGATGGCTTCCCCTATGAATTCTACAAAGCCCTTTGGCCGTGTGTTGGTTCTGAGCTCCATAAGGTCTACCTTGAAGCTTTTCTTTCCCAATCCCTGAGAGCGATGCTTAACCAGGGTAATCTCAAATTTATCCCTAAGGTTAGGGACCTAGAGGACATTTGCAATTGGAGGCCTGTTACCTTGCTCAATGTCTCATACAAGATCATTGCCAAAGCCTTGGCTTTCCAGATTCGTCATCTCCTGCCTCTTATTGTTTGTTTGGAGCAGACTGGATTTATCAAGTCCAGTTTTATTCTAGATAATATTATTGCTGTTTGGTAAGGGATTGATTGGGTCAGATGCTCTAAACAATAGACAATCTTTCTTAAGATTGACTTCGCTAAGGCATATGATTGCATTGAGTGGCCATTTATTTTGGTTATGCTGAAAGCCCTTGGCTTCAGTCCCTGATTCATTCAGTCTGTCCAGATGTTATTCGGAGATGCCTCAGCTTGTATCACCATTAATGGCCACCAGTCTGAGGCTTTTTGCCTTTTCAGATCCATTTGCTAGGGATGTCCTCTAGCTCCTACTTTATATGTTCTTGTGGTGGAAGGGTTTGGATACTTACTTGCTAATGCTATCTATGTTGGGCGTGTTCATGGTATCTCCCTGCTCGAGTCACTTTCTCAACTTATCAATGGCCATTTTGCGAACGATTCCTTCCTCACTCTCATTGAGGAAAAAGAGAACTTACAGGCCGCTCTTCAATGTCTAGACACCTTTTGTTTGGCTTCTGGTTCGACCATTCAATGGCACAAGACAAAATGTTATAGGCAGTCTTTTCTTCCCACCCCGACTTGGATTCTTCAATATGACTGGAAATGGCTTCATCGTGGCAAAATTTTTGCTTTTTGGGCATTCTCTTTGCCTTTCAAGCTTCGCCTATGGATCTTTGGAATGTTGTTTTAGCTAGGATTGAGAAAAAAGTTGTCCTATTAGATTACCAAGCCTCTCTCTGGTTGGTAAATTCCAAATTTGTTCTAAGGTTTTGGCTGCCACCCATGTCTATTACTCCTCATATTGGGCTCCTTCTAAGGCCTCTTACATGAAGTTGGAAAGAATTTTGCGGGCTTTTCTTTGGGCCTTTGGGTCTGACTATAAAGGTTTCCATAGGGTCGCTTGGGAGTATTGTTGTCTTCCCAAGCACTCTGGAGGGCTCGGTCTTATTTCTACCCAGAAACAAGGGCTTGTCTTATGTGCTAAATGGATAATTAGAGCCTTATCTGGTGATGAGGCATGGAAAATCCTTCTTTAGCATTGCATTTCTTTAGGATTTCCTACCAACAAGTCGGCTTGGAAGGGGATTGGTTTTCAAACCCTGCTCATTATGAAAGACCCTATTCAGATCCAGGGTACTTTTGTTGTTCAAAGCATCTGGTGTGCTAGGGAAGCTATCAAGCGTCGGCTTAAATGGGTAGGTGATGGTTTTTCGTGACAGGATCTCCATGAATCAACACAACCTCTAGTGGTCACCTCTTTTTTAGGTGCAAGGGTTACCACTAGCCAAAATCCAGGGTGTTAGTGATCCGGGGGATCATTTTCAATGAATTTTCATGTTCCTCCAATGCTCCAAATTTTTGCTCTAGTATAAAGATTTTGGAATACTGACTCCAACACAACTCATTTGACATGAAATAGAGTTTGAATGTGGAAATGGTGCTTAGTCAAAGTTTGGGTCAAACTGAGTACCTAAGGCCATAAAAAAAGGTCAAAAATCAAAGTTTCCAAAAGTCATCAAATTTGGAATCATTTTGAAGAGATCGACGAGAGCTTTCCAATGCAACTCGTTTCATCAAAAATGGGGTTCAGATGTGGAAGTTATTCAAAGTCAAAGTTTGGTCAACATTTGGTCAAACTTTGTCAAAATGATGATGTGGAAGGTCAACATGATGATGTGGTATACATAGTAAACACCATGATTTGTTTCTTTGAATTGCGAATTAGAAGTTGACACTTGGCTCCATCTTGATTTGACACATTATCATGTCGTCAACACCTAGTCATCATCCAATCAACACAATGACCAATCAACCCTTGACACTCAACATCATCTCACCTCTCCATGTGGTAGGTCATTATTGGGAAAACAAATCATTTTATTGTTTTATATAAAAAAATAAATAAATCAAATAACAAAATATATAAAACAAAAATAAAATACATTAAGAAAAGAAGTGTCCCTTTTCTACATGGGACCTCCCTTATTTAATGGGATCTCTCTTTTAAAATAAAAGACCATGCTATCTTATGGGTGATTGAGAGAATAAAAGGGGATTGGTTTCCTAAATATAAGCCCCTTAAATCTTTTCTTATTTTAACTCCCTTATTATTTGATCCCTAAAAAGTGGGATAACCTCCCATAAAAGACAATTGAAATTATAATAGGGAGATATTTTGATTTTTACTTGTAATGGGAGATATGGGTATAATATGGTTTTAGACCATATTAGTAAATAAATGTGTATAAAAAGGGGTAGGTTGGACATTTGATGGGGGAGATAATTTTTGTAAGTGATTTTGAGAAATTAGTCAAGAGATTGGAGAAGAAATTTTGGCTAAGTGTTTTCTAAGTTTTTTTTTGTAATTTGCAAGTGGTGAAGCGAGAGGAAGCTATTGTGGATTTTGGTATTTCACTCCTGCACTTCAAAAAGTGGCATTGTGCGGATAGGAGTGACTTTGTAACTCTTTCTAAACTCATTTTTAGAGCTTAATTGGATCGGTCTCACCCAGTTGGGCAGAGCCAAAGACGTAGTCACCTTGTGGCGAACTCCGTAATCAAATCCTGTTGTTTGTGTCTCCTTTCTCTTCCTCTCTAATTTTTATATTTCATCACTTCAATTTATTTGTAATTAAACATTTATGTACATGCTAATTTCAATTTGTTAAGCATTGCAATGTTAGCATTTTTATGCAACCAGTCATAGATCCTTAATCAAACTAGTTAGTTCTTTACGTTTTCACAAACACGAAATTAGAACACCTAAGGATCTATTTTCCAGAGCTTCTATGAGCCTTCGGTAATGGGATGATTTCCAGGTCCAGTTTCGTCTGTCTTGACCAGTTCAATAGACTTATGCAAAGGTTTTGGTCAATCATAGGTGATCAAATTGGGTTTGTAAAAGAGGCTTAAGACCTTTGGTATTGAATTTAAGTGAAACTATACTCAGGCATAGGAGACGCTATTCTTGCAGTTCATTCATATTTTTGGATTGTAGTCTGGTTTTTTTTGTAGTAAGTAAGGCTCCTTTTGTGATGAGAAGTACATTCTAGGTTGTTGGCCTTCTTGCATATGTAGACCCCTCTTATTGTAATCACATACTTGCTATATAAGTATTATGTGACTATGGGTAGGCTTCCCATCATGGTTTTTCCCTTTATCGGGTTTTCCACGTACAAATCATGGTGTTATGTCTTATGGATGGTTGGTAATTATTCTATGATTTATGTTTATACTTAATTGTTATATCTGCTATTCTGGTATTTAGTTTATGCATTTTAGTAAAAGATTTTGTGTGCTGAAAGTTGTATAATCTTTTGACAAATGATTCACCCCCCTCTCAGTTGTCCATCGGTTATCCTAACAATTGGTATTAGAGCTTGGTCCTCTTTGCAGAATCTTAACTGCTTGAGGAAGGTCCTATGGCAACGAATAGTTCAACTACATCTATTTTCTAGAGAGAAACCCCTAATATTGAGTTGACAAATTATAAGATATGGAAGATTCAAATGGAAACTCATTTGAGATGTATTGGGAAAGAGATTTGGGAGGTCACAGAGAAAGGCTATACTCCTCATAATCCGACATTTGGCAATCCTCCTTTAGCAACCTTGGATAAGGACATTGAGAATGATTGTAGAGCTAGAGAAGCACTCTTAAGTGCACTTTCTAATTAGGAAATTATGGGATTAACTGACCAATCATCTACGAAGGCTCTGAATGAAGGTTACCCTACTATTAAAATTGCTAAACTTTATGGTTACCAAGTGAGGTATGAGAATCTGAAGATGGAAGAAGATGAAAGGATTACTGATTTTATGGAAAGAGTTAATGAAATTGTGATGGAAATTTAGTGTTGTGGTGATTCTCTGAGCGAATATGAGATTGTTTTTAAAGTATTGAGAGCTTTGCCACTGGCTTACAAGATGAAGGCTACTGCAATTCATGAGATGAGAACAATGGATAACACTTCTATTAATAGAATACTTTGGTTGGAAAATTTTCTGCTTTTGAGCTTGAAGAATTTGGTCCTCAAGGAGCTGCAAAGACTGAATCTGCTTTTCACACATTTGCATCATCAACTCACAAGAGTGTTTGGAAAGATTTATATTGAAAGGAATTGGAGGAAATGAAGAAAGAAGATGATGAGTTTGAGCAACTTGAAGCCCTATTTGCTAGAAGAGTACATAATGGTCTGATAGGAAGTAAGTATGAAGGAAATTACCTTTTAAATGTTTTGCATGTAATAAGATAGGTCATTTTGCATCTAGATCTCCTGAAAGGAATTCAAGATTTGAAGTGAAAGATAAAAGATCTTTTAGGCCTAACCATGATTATCAAAACAAACATAAGTACAAGAGAAACAAAGACAACTCATGTTACTGTGTGGATGAGGAAGGTGTGCCTGATTCTAATGATGAATCGACACAAGATTCAGCTAGTGGATCTAACACTAGAAAGGGATGGGTATTTTTGGCTATCAAGGATGATGCTCCAATACCTGTTGTTCAAAATGAGGAAAAGGACATTGCTGCTAAAATTGAAGACAAGGATGAATGGGTGATAGACAGTGGATGTTCACATCATATGACTAGAGATAAAAGGAAGTTTTGTATCATTGCAAGAATTTGATGGTGGACTAGTTAGATTTGGAGATGACAAAGTATGTATGATCAAAGGAAGAGGAAATATATCATTAGATGGTAAGCATAACACTGATAATGTTTATTATGTTGAAGGTATAAGGCATAATATTTTGAGTGTAGAATTGTTGGTGGATAAGGGATTTCAATTATAGTTTAAGGATGGAAAATACAAAATCGTTAAAAAATTTGGATTGGAGATTGCAACCGGTACATAGACTAAAGGTAACATCTTTCATTTGAACTTCAGTGAGAAGATGTGTTTGATTGCAGAAGTTGATGAGAGTTGGTTTGGCATAAGAGGTTGTGTCATGTGAATTTTGATTGTATTGTAAATATCAGTTGAACTAAGGTTGTTAGAGATATGCCTAAGATTGTGAAGCCCTATAATCCGGTGTGTAAGGAATGTCAAATGGGAAAGCACGTCAGAACTTCTTTTAAGAGTATATAAGACAAATCTAATGATGTTATTGATCTTATTCATATTGATTTGTGTGGTCTTTCTAGAATAAAGAGTTTTCAAGGTGATAGATATTTCATGCTAATCATTGATGACTATTCTAGAATGATGTGGGTTACTTTTCTAAGAGAGAAATCTGAAGCTTTTGAAAAGTTTAAGATCTTTAAAGCTAAATTTGAGACAGAGATAGGGTTGAAGATTAAATGCTTAAGGTTAGATTAGGGTGGTGAATTCACATCTGGTGAATTTAACAGTTATTGTGAGAAGCATGGGATAAGGAGACAATTGTTTGCTCCTCGGACACCTCAGCAGAATGGTGTTGTGGAAAGAAAGAATAAAACTATCTTGGATGTGGCTAGAACTATGATGATGGAAGCTAATTTTTCTCATATCTATTGGAGGGAAGCTGTGAGCATGATGGTATACACATTTAACATAGCTCATATCAAAGGAGACATCGGCGAGACACCTTATTAGTTATGGTTTGGTCATACACCTATAGTTAAGTATTTTAGAATCTTTGGTAGTAAATGCTATATCAAAAGAGATGATTCCATTGGAAAGTTTGATCCTAGATGTGATGAAGGGATATTTCTTGGTTATTCTAGTGAAGGGATATTTCTTGGTTATTCTAGTTAAGTGCTAATGTCAAGGTGGATGAGTTGTACAAAGGTTAAATCAGAACTTATGAGAGAGAACCGAAAGTGGAGATGATCATAACTGAACTAGTAGCACCTATACCAGAGCAAAATGTTGAACTAGTTACCCCAACAGTATCAGAAAATTCAACTATAACTAAAGATCAGAGTAGAGAAATAGAAAGTCAAAAGAATCCTAGGTATGTAAGGATAAATCATTCAGAAGATTGGATGATTGGAGACAAGAACAAATGAGTAATGATAAGAAGAAGGTTGGCACCTAATGAGGTATGTTTAATTTTTCAAGTTGAATCAACATCAGTTATTGAAGCTTGTAAAGATGAAGGTTGGATGAGAGCTATGGAAGAGGAATTAGATCGGATCGAGAAGAACAACACATGGACATTAGTTCCTCGGCCTAAAAAATAAGAATGTTATTGGAGCTAAATGAGTTTTTAGTAATAAATTGAATGAGGATGGACAAGCTATGAGGAATAAGGCTAGATCGTTATGTAAAGGATATTCTCAAAAGGAAGGAATTGATTATGATGAGAATTTTTCTCTAGTAGCTAGGATTGAAGCTGTGAGATTATTTCTTGCTTATGCTACCCATAAGAAATACAAGCTTTATCAGATGGATGTTAAGTATGCATTTTTGAATGGAGATCTTGAAGAGGAATTTTACACTGAGCAACATGGTGGGTTTTTACCTTCAAATGAAAAAAACATGGTTTGTAGGCTAAGGAAATCTTTATATGGATTGAAACAAGCCCCTAGAGCTTGGTATGCTAGATTGGACAAATATCTTTTGAAGCTTGGTTTCACTAAAGGTAATGATGACAGTAACTTATATTATAAGATTACTGATGATCACATATCGATTCTTCAAGTTTTTATTGATGATATCATATTTAGAGGTGAGGATAATTTATGGAATTCTTTCAAAATATGAAGAATAAATTTGAGATGCCTATGATTGGGGAGATGAAATTTTGCCTAGGTTTGCAAATTACTTAGAATGATAAAGATATTTTCATCTATCAAACTACGTATGCTAGAGAGTTGTTGAAGAATTTTGGTATGGAAAATTCCAAATGGATTGGTACCCCTATGGTTACAAGTGAGAAATTGACAAAGAATGATGCATCATCTTCAATAAATCCTACAAGGTATAAATCTATGATTGGAGGTTTGTTATATCTGACTCAAACTAGACTAGATTAAATGAATGTAGGTTGTATTGTATCAAGATATCAAAGTGATTCTAGAGAGAATCATGAGAGTGTGGTGAAAAGAATTTTCAAGTATTTGCAAGGAACAATTGAGTATGGTTTGTGGTATCCTAAAAATGATGACTTTACACTATGTGCATATACAGATGTTGACTGGGATGGAAATTTTGATGACCGGGAGAGCACATCCGGTATAGATTTCTTTCTTGGAAAGAAACTTGTTTCATGGATCAGCAAGAAACAATCATGTACTTCTTTATCTATTGCTGAAGCTGAGTATGTTGTTGTTGCTAATAATTGTACACAAGTTCTATGGATGAAGCAAATGTTGAAGGATATAAGGGTGGATTGCAATGAACTAGTAGTTATTCACTGTGATAACTCTACTGCTATTGACATATCAAAGAATCTGATATTTTAATCTAAGACTATGCACATTTCTATCATGTATTATTTTCTAAAGGAGAAGGTGGAAGCAAATGAAGTTACACTAGTTTATGTTAACACTAAAGAATAGATTGTAGGTATCTTCACTAAACCTTTGCCTAAGGAATCATTTGAGTACTTTAGAGATAGATTGGGAGTTTCTACCCCTCTCATAGAGACTTGAGTGATGTTGATTGGCATCAGTCCATCATGCATTATATCAGAACTATCATTCATTCTAGATTGATGTGTTGGTGCTATTACTTAGGGGGAGTAGTTAGTCGTGTGGCTCAGAGGTTTTATGACTTTTCTTTGATGTTTATGTTAGATTTCTAGCATTGATGTCAAAGGGGGAGAGATATTTATGTGAAAAATAGAGCTTAACAAGAATATCATTCATAGGGGGGAGTTTGGTTTGTTGGTTCAGAACTTCATTTTCATATCATTTTGGGGAGATTGTTGGATGTCTTCCTTTGGAGGAGACTTGTTTGGTACTTCTTGGCACTTGGATGTTTTTCACATCTAGTGTTTCCATCAATACTAAAGGGGGAGATTATTGGCAATTTAGAGGAATTGATTATGTGTTGCATTGATGTTTTTCATTGATGTCAACACTAGTTGTTTTGTTGTCTATCGACTTTTGACAGAGTGGTTGGTCTTTGATGTTGATCTAGAGATTTGTCTTCGGTTTTGATCCGGCTCTTGGAATTGGTTTGGATTGGTTATCATGTGTTCCTGATGTGTATCACATTCAATTAGTTTGGGATTTGATGATCTGGATCCTATCATATGTTCTAGTAATCCTTTTGGTTATCGGTAAGGGTTTTATCGACAATGCTTTGTTGAAGATCTTTTGATGAATTTGATAAGTGGTATTGGTGTAGATTCTAGAAGGTTATCAGGATGTTGATGGTTATCATGTTTGTGTTCCAATTATTTGTGGTGTTTCATTTGGATTATGTCGACCTATTTTAGGTCTGGTGCTTATTTCATTAGGTTATGGACCAGTTTATATAATGTGTTGGTTGATGCTCCCGATGCATCACCGGTTGGATTATTGTTTGGTTTATATTGTTACGGTCTTATGCCAACTAGGTTTATCATTAGTTTGTGGGATTATGTAATGGATCTATTGTATTATATTTTAGGTGGCCGACCTAATTGTTGAAGTCTCGAGCTGGTATAAATATAATGTAAGATCTATTTGTAGATCATATATGTGTGGTAGGAAAAGGTAATGGAATTATCTGTGTGCGAATAAAGTTGTAATCATATGCAGAGGGTTTGGTCAATCATAGGTGATCGAATTGGGTTTGTAAAAGAGGTTTAAGACCTTTGGTATTGTGCTTAACCAGAACTATAATCAGGCATAGGAGATGCTATTCTTGTAGTTTATTCATCTTTCAAGATTGTAGTCTGGATTTATTTTGTTGTCAGTGAGGCTCCTTTTGTGATGAGAAGTTCGCTCTAGGTTGTTGGCCTTCCTGCATGTGCAGGCCCCTTGTATTGTAATCACATACTTGATGCAAAATTATTATCTTACTATGGGTAGGCTTCCCACCATGGTTTTTTCCTTTACCGGGTTTTCCATGTACAAATCATGGTGTTATGTGTTATGGATGGTTGGTAATTGTTCTGTGATTTATGTTTATCCTTAATTGTTATATCTTCTATTCTAGTATTTTGTTTATGCATTCTAGTACAAGGTTTTGTGTGCTTAAAGTTGTCTAATATGTTGACAATTGATTCACCCCCCCTCTAAGTTGTCCATCGGTTATCCTAACATCATAAACATAGGTAACCCATACATATGGAGAATGAAAGAACAAATAAGGGTATGATATCATACTATTAGTAATGAACATATCTTATCATCACTATATAGAGATGATTGACAATATACGAAAGGAGCTATGCGTAGTATAGTAGATGGGACTATGTCTAGTACAAAACATGGACCATGCTCTAATAACATATCATAATGTGTGTTAGTAAGAGATAAAGTTAATTCTTTTGAAAATATTGAAGATAAATCATCATTCATACTCTCAATAGTTTCAACATTATAAGAACCATTGTCTTGACGAATCACAATAGGAGATTTGGTAGGATGAGGACAAGAAAGAGCTCTGGGAATTGCTAACTTCAACTTTCAACAAGGTTGGTCAAGGTAAGTTCCTTATCTATGTTTGCTAGATTCTAAGGAAGGATAGGAAGGCAGGATCAAACCAAAATTCAAACTACTTAGGAAAATATTCATTTTTTGTGGCAAGCTCAATAGTCTAGGAATGCTGTCTTCATTGGTGTTCTCTTGTACCACAATTTTGTTGGCTACAACTTGAACCTTGGGTAGGAGTTTTGTTATCAAACAATATCAATTCCTATTCTTCCTTTTCTACAAGAATAAAGGGAGGAATGTAAGGAAACACTAAAGGTTAAAAGATAGGAAGTGTTTTATATGGTGCTAATTATTTCCCTCTTTGTCCTTTATAAGATTGTAGAGGTAGGACCATAATACATAGTAGGAATGTTATGATTAGGGAAGATTCTTAGTCTACAATGTGTTTCACTCGTTACATGTGGGACATGAAGAATTACATATATATCCATATATGAAAAAGGATCCTTTGGAGTATCAATTGAAGTGAATCTCAAAGGATTACCTAAGGAGAAGTTTTCTATTCTATTGGATTTAGAAATTTGGTAAGATATTCATAGGAAACCTTCATGAGATTTAAGTGGTTGAAGTTGTTGAGGTTAAATGTTATCAAGGGTAAATTTTTCATGGTTATGTAAGGAATGGAAACAAATATCATCTACGATTATAACTTATCCTTCAAAATAAAACCTTTGACAATTTTGGATTATGGAAGTGACTGCCTTCATGGATATGAGCCAAAGATGACTAAACTTTGTACAAATTTTTCTAAGGTAGGGATATTGCTAAAGGCAATATCTAACCATTTAGAACCAAACTAAATGGGAAGGTGATGAAACTTATGCTAGGACAAGTGAATCCATCATGCAACTTAACAAAGGAATCATATTTATCATATGTGCCTTGATATAATTTGTGTGATATTTTTTTGTTGTTGCATTCGGTATGCACACTGGTTCAATAAGCACACCACATGAGACTTTGTTATTGGTTCTAGTAGTAATCTATAATAGAGTATTAGGTACACCTTTTAGGATATCACTTGAGGTAAATGAGATATTAGGTTCACATTTAGGCTTAGATTTCTCTTTTTCTATGAAATTAACTATGTTGGGAGTCTCATTGAATATGTCATAAAAAAAAAAAAAATTTATAATCATTATGCTTAACACCATTGGTTTAATGAGAAGGAAAAGAATTGGTAAGGAGTTTCTTGTTTTGAATAGGTGGTGTTACAGATTTATTCCTTTTATCACTAAAATCATCTGCCAAAATGATAGTAGAACTACAGTGGGCTATTGAATTTTATTTCTTAGATACATACATCTCTCCATGTCCTGTAAAATTTGTTGATGATCTTAATAAAAGACCTTCATGTTAAAAGAAGGCTACAAAGGATTACAAGGATCTATATTTTTGATAGAAAGGACCTTTATCAAATTCTTATTCACAAATTGAAGCATGATGGTATGAAAGAATGGTTCTTGTTTATCTTAATAATTTTTAAAAAAAAATTATTGGTAAATTAGATGAGCATATTCAAAATTATCAATTGCATTTAAAGATGGAGAACCTTCATATTGAATAACCTAAAGCTAATATTCATGAAGTGTTGTGCACAAGTGTGTAAAAATGTCTAGTTCATGGAGTTGATATTTTTTTTGCAATAGTTGCTGGGGTTTTATGGCTAGACACTAGTGGAGGGTTTTATGTTTAGTGTTTCTTTTTGATATGGAAAGAAATTTACTTTTATTCTGCAAGACTCTAAAATTTCATGATACCATTGTTGGTATTATGGATGACTTCATCCTGTGTTGCATTGGTTTTGTCATTGATGTCAACACTTATCCTTTTGGAGATCTACATTGTTTAGTTGACACTCTGGTTATATTGTTTTGTTGTTGAACTGGCACATTGTGGTCCCAGTATGGATATTGGCTTATGCACAGTCACCGGTATATGTTTCACTGGCAGCTCAGGAAGTTGATGATGAGTTGTTATCATCTAGAGATCATTTGGTTATGTCGAAGACATGGATTGGATGTTTTCATTTGATGTTTTGCATATTGGACTGATCAGGTTCACATATTTGCCTTAACCGGCAGATACGTCCAGGTTATGAACTGACATATGATATCATATTCCAGATCAACACGACATGATTTGGAAATAATTGGATAAAGTGCAAATGTATTGAGGCCAACATATTGTATTGCACCAAGGCTTATTTTGTAATTGATTTAAATGTAATATCTTTTGATAGCCGACCTAACGATGAGGTCTTAGGTCTTGTATAAATAATTGTAAGATCTTATTTGGAAGACGTGTGTGCATGTGTGTGTATATTGAAGATCATTGTGAAGAGTGAAAAGAAGTAGATCCTTGTGTGAATCACGTAGATATCATCTGAAGGTTGAAGGATGGTTGTTAAAGGTCATGAAGGTATTTGGTCCTCATGTGCAAAGCTTAAACCGGTACTGAATCCAGCATTGAAGATGCTATATTAAAGCAGTACATTGATTATTGGATTTAACCATCCAACTGTGTAGTCAGTGTGACTCCTATTTTGTGATTGAGCAGTGAGCTCTAGGCAGTTGGCCTTTCTGCATGTGCAGATCCCATTATTGTATTCACTTACTATTTGCAGTAGTATCATGTTATTGTGGGTAAGGTTTCCCACTGTGGTTTTTCCCCTTATAGGGTTTCCACATTAAAATCTCTATGTCATGTGTTGTGGATGTTGTTTTCCTTTCTATTTCATGCATTAAGTTGTACCGGTATTAGTATAATTGTTAATCTGTTTTACCGACACTGAGTTTTAAGTTGGAATAATTTGTTTTTTGTTATAATTTATTGACAACTAATTCACCCCCCCCCGTCTCAGTTGTCCTAAAATTGGTATTAGAGCCTAGTCCTCTTTTTGTGGAAGCCTAACAGCTTGAGAAGATCCCCATGGCAACAAATATCTTCAGGAAGGAAAGTCCCAAACTTGATGGAACTAACTATGGTATATGAAAGATCAGAATGGAGACACATTTGAACTGCATTGGAAGAGATATATGGGATGTTACAAAGAATGGCTATGTTTTTCCTAATTAGAATAACCCTAATCCACCAACCTTAGCTAAAGAATTAGAGAATGATTGCAAAGCAAGAGAATAACTTCTAAGCGCATTATCAGATCAACAAATCATGGAATTATCAAACAGATCTACTGCAAAAGATATTTGGGATAAACTGGAAACATTGAATGAAGGAGATTCCACTGTCAAAATTGCAAAACTGGAATGTTACTAGGTCAGGTATGAAAATTTAAAAATGGAAGAGGATGAAAGAATTTCTACATTTATGGAAAGAGTTAATGAAATTGTTTTAGGAATACAATGTTGTGGAGGATCTTTAAGTGAAGATGAAATTGTTTCTAAAGTTTTAAGAGCTTTTCCGCTAGCTTACAAAATGAAAGAGACAATAATTAATGAGTTGAGAACAATGCCTAATACATTAGTATCTAGAGATACTCTGGTTGGAAAACTTTCAGCATTTGAGCTTGAAGAATTTGGTCATGTTGCTACAGTCAAGACTGATATAGCCTTCAAAGCATCATCATCATCATCATCATCTGATAAATCTGATTGGAAAGCACTTTATGCAAAAGAATTTGAAGATATCAGAAGAGAAAATGAAGAACTTGAAGAACTTGAAGTAGTATTTGCAAGGAAGATGCCTAAAGGTCCAGCATGAAGTAAGTATGAAGGTAAAGAACCTTTCAAATGTTTTAATTGCAATAAAGTTGGTCATATGGCATCTAGGTGTCCTGGTAGACATTCAAGACTAAGAGAGGAGGCAAAGAGAACATATAAACCTAACCCTGAATATTAGAGATACAAATTTAAGAAAAACAAAGATAAGTCATGTTACTATGCAGATGAAGGTGTTACAGATGATTTTGATGAAGATCCAACAGATAGTGGATGGGCATTTGTTGCAATAAAAGAAGATCAACTGACACTTGTTGTGAAATCGGTAGAGTAGGCATTAGCAACAAAAATTGAAGGAAAGGATGAATGGATCATTGATAGTGGATGCTCGCACTATATGACTGGTGATAAAAGCAAATTCTTGTCATTATGGGAATATCATGGAGGTCTAGTAAGATTGGGAGATGACAAAGCTTATTTAATCAAAGGAAGAGGCACTATATCTCTGGATGGTAAGCACAATACTGACAATGTTTATTATGTTGAAGGTTTAAAGCATAATCTTTTGAGTGTTGGTCAGTTAGTGGAAAAAGGATTTCAATTACAATTCAAGAATGGAAAATGCAAAATCATAAACATAACTGGATTGGAGATCGCAACCGGTAATCAGACTAAAGGTAATATCTTTCATTTGAATACCAGCAATAAGACATGTTTGATTGCTCAAATTGATGAAAGTTGGTTATGGCATGAGAGACTTTGTCATGTGAATTTTGATTGCATTGTAAAGATCAGTTCAACCAAGGCAGTGAGGGATTTATCTAAGATTTTGAAACATCATAGTCCAGTATGTAAGGAATGTCAAATGGGAAAACATGTTAGAACAACATTTAAGAGTAATTATGAGAAATCTAATAATATTCTTGATTTAATTCATACAGATTTATGTGGTCCAGCAAGAACAAGGAGTCCTCAAGGTGATGGATATTTTATGCTAATAATTGATGATTATTCTAGAATGTGTTGGGTTACTTTTCTCCAGGAGAAATCAAAATATTTTGGGAGATTCAAGATATACAAGGCAATGGTAGAGAATGAAACCGACAAGAAAATCAAATGTTTGAGTTATGATCAAAAAGGAGAATTTACATCTAGGGAATTCAATGCATACTGTGAAGAGAATGGAATCAAAAGACAACTATTAGCACCCTGGACACCCCAACAGAATGGAGTTGTGGAAAGGAAGAACAAAACTATACTAGATGCAGCAAAAACCATGATGATGGAAGCAGATCTACCTCATATGTACTAGAGAGAAGCAGTAAATACAATGGCTTATACTTTCAATAGAGTTCACATCAAAGGTGAAATCAGTAAGACCTCTTATGAATTATCATTCGGTCATATTCCTACTCTTAAATATTTTAGAATATTTGGAAGCAAATGCTATATTAGGAGAGATGAGTCTATTTGAAAATTTGATCCTAGAAGTGATGAAGGAATATTTCTTGGTTACTCAACTAGAAGCAAGGCATATAGATGTTCTAATAAAAGATTGCACAGAATCATTGAAAGTACTAATGTGAAGATAAATGGAAATTTTAGAGGAGAATCAAGATCTATAGGTTCTGAATCAGTAGTAGAAATGATTATAAATGAACCAGCATGGATTCCAGCAGAACAGAATGAAGAACCAGTCACACCAGCATCATCAGAGAACTCAACTGTGACTGAAGAACAACAGCCTATGAATGGAAATCAGAATAAACCCAGGTATGTAAGATTGAATCATTCAAAAAATAAGATAATTGGAAATAAAAATCAAGGTGTTATGACAAGAGGAAGATTGGCAAATGATGAGGTATGTTTAATTTCTCAAGTTGAACCAACATCAGTTGTTGAAGCATGTCAAGATAAACATTGGATAAAAGAAATGGAAGAAGAATTAGAACAGATTGGAAAGAATAATACTTAGGCATTAGTTCCCCAACCTAAAGACAAAAATGTATTTGGAACTAAATGGGTATTTAGAAATAAACTTAATGAAGATTGTGAAGTAATTAGAAACAAAGAAAAATTAGTTTGTAAAGGTTATTCTTAGAAAGAAGGAATTGATTATAATGAAACCTTTGCGCCAGTAGCAAAAATTGAAGCAGTAAGACTGTTTCTTGCATTTGCAGCTCACAAGAACTATAAGGTTTGTCAAATGGATGTAAAATATACATTTTTGAATGGAGATCTTGAAGAATAAGTTTAAATTGAGCAATCTAATGGATTTTCATTAACAGATGATAAGGATATGGTTTGCAGATTAAGAAAAGCTTTATATGGATTGAAGCAAGCTCCCAGAGCTTGGTATGCTAGACTAGATAAATATCTTCTAAAGCTTGGATACACAAAAGGTAACGCTCACAATAATTTGTATTACAAAATTACCAATGATGACATTTTGGTTATTGAAGTATTTGTTGATGATATCTTTTTTGGAGGAGAAGAAGAGCTATGCAAAGACTTTGCTAATAAGATGCAGGAAGAATTTAAAATGTCTATGATTGGAGAGATACATAAATTTCTAGGTTTTTAGATTTCTCAAACAAATAAAGGTATATTCATTTATCAAAAAAAATACTTGAAAGAACTTTTGAATAAATTTGGAATGGAAAACTCCAAACCGGTAAGCACTCCTATGACTACAACTGAGAAATTGACATCAAAGGATGATTCATCTCCTATAAATCCGACAAGGTACAAATATATGATGGGAGGGTTATTGCATTTGACACAAACCAGACCTGATATAATGAATGTAGTGTGTATTGTTTCAAGACTTCAAATCAATCCTGAAAAAAATCATGAAATTGCAGTAAAAAGGATTTTCCGATACCTGCAAGGCACAACAAATCTTGGTTTATGGTATCCTAAGAATGACAATTTTGAGTTATGTGCATATACAGATGCAAATTGAGCAGGAGATGTGGATGACATAAAGAGTACCACTAGAGGTGCATTCTTTCTTGGAAGAAGATTAATTTCATCGATCAATAAGAAGCAGACTTGTACATCATTATCTATAGTAGAAGCAGAATATGTTGCAACAATAACTAATTGCACTCAGGTATTATGGATCAAGCAAATGTTGAAGGATATCAAGGTAAAATGTAAAGAACCAGTAGTTATTTACTGTGATAACTCAACAACAATAGATATATCAAAGAATCCAATATTTCACTCTAAAACAAAGCATGTTTCTATTAAGTATAATTTTCTGAAAGAAAATGTTGAAGCAAATGGAGTGAGATTGGTTTATGTGAACACTAAAGAGAAAATTGCGATTTTTTTACAAAGCCTTTGCCTAAGGAAACATTTGAATATCTCAGAGAGAAGCTTGGGGTAACCACCCCACTGACAGAGACTTAAATGATGTAGATTGGCATCAAACTGGTAGGGACTAATAGAAAAATTCTTTTCTGGCTTGATGAAGGAGAGCTACTACTCAGGGGGAGTAGTTAGCTGTATGTTATGTTCTGATTTTTTATTCTTAACTACTTTGGCATTTGATGGCAAAGGGCTATGTCTATGGAAAAACATTGTACTTTGAAAGATGTATTTTGGTTTTGGTTATATTGTTATAGAACTTTGTGTTGATCTATTTAGGGGAGATTGTTGGCATTCTATTTTTGGCACTTATATATTTTTCCATCTAGTGTTGCCATCAATGCCAAAGGGGGAGATTATTATCGATGACTTTGACATGTGTTGCATTGGTTTTGTCATTGATGTCAACACTTATCCTCCTGGAGGTTGACATTGTTGATTTGGCACTTTGGTTATATTGGTTTGTTGTTGAACTGGCACATTGTGATCCCGATACGAATATTGTCTTATGCATAGTCACCGATATATGTTTCACCAACAACTCAGGAAGTTGATGATGATTTGTTATCATCTAGAGATCATTTGGTTATGTCGAACACATGGATTAGATGTTTGCATTTGGTGTTTTTCATATTGGACTAATTGGGTTCACATATTTGCCTTAACCGACAGATAGGTACATGTTATGAACCGACATATGATATCATGTTCCAGATCAGTAGACATGATTTAGAAATAATTGGATAATGTGTAAATGTATTGAGGCCGACATATTGTATTGCACCAAGACTTATTTGGTAATTGATTTAAATGTAATATCTTTTGAGAGTCGACCTAATGATGAGGTCTTAGGTCTTGTATAAATAATTGTAAGATCTTATTTGGAAGAAGTGTGTGTATGTGTGCATATATTGAAGATCATTGTGAAGAGCGAAAAGAAGCAGATCCTTTGGTGAATCATGCAGATGTCATCTGAAGGTTGAAGGAAGGTTGTTAAAGGTCATGAAGGTATTTGGTCCTCATGCGCAGAGCTTAAACCGGTACTGAATCTAGCATTGAAGATGCTATATTGAAGTAGTACATTGATTATTGGATTTAACCATCCAACTGTGTAGTCAGTGTGACTCCTATTTTGTTATTGAACAATGAGCTCTAGGTGGTTGGCCTTTCTACATGCGCAGATCCCATTATTGTATTCACTTACAATCTATAGTAGTATCATTTGATTGTGGGTAAGGTTTCCCACTGTGGTTTTTCCCCTTACAGGGTTTCCATGTCAAAATCTCTGTGTGATGTGGTGTGGATGTTGTTTTCCTTTCTGTTTCATGCATTAAGTTGTATCGGTATTAATATAACTATTAATCTATTTTACTGGCACTGAGTTTTAAGTTGGAATAATTTATTGACAACTGATTCACCCCCCCCCCCTCCCCATCTATTGTTCTTCCTGGTTCCTAACAACCATATTAACTCTTTTCATAGTAATATAATGGGAGTTGGCCTTTCCAGCAATTAATCTAGCAAAATCAAATGTCCAGTTCAAAAGAAAAATTCTATCTCTAATATGTTGTTGTAAATTTTCAATAAAAAATTTGAATATCAACAATAGGAAGAGAATAAGAAATTGGTGAATACAAATGTTGATATCTACTAATTAAATTACTTAGTTTCACTTTATCACCTTGTTTAGAATGAAATAAATTAGTCAGTGTTACTTGTAGTCTAATGTTTTGTTGAAAATGTTTCAAGAATATTTTCACCAATTTTTAAAAAGTGTTAATTAAATTAATACACAAGGATCAAAACCATTCCAATTACTCTTTTTTGGGGATCTAGGGAAGATTTTTACAAAAAAAAATTGTTCAAAGAAGAAATCACCGCACATAAAGTGAGAAATATTTTCAGATGAGCATGGGGATCACCTTTTCCATTGTATTTCTCAAAATGGGGTTTCTCAATATTTTATGGGAGTTGGGTATGAAGGATGGTAACTGAAAGTGGGCTACTTGTAGTATCTAAAGGTATAGTTGATTGGGATCAGGTTATGTAGGCAAATTATTATTGTAAGGATAAAACATGTTGCAACAAATATTTTATAGTAGCATCAGTGGGTGAATTGGTTTTTGAGAAGTTGGATTGTGATGTTTTGAGAAATAAAAGGGAGATTGGTTGAAGATGGAACACCATCATATTGTTTGATACGATTAACCACTTTACTAACATGGATACAATTACAATTTTGTGTAGTGGTAGTCACAATAGAATATTTATATGCAGGAGCATTGGTTATTATTGTGGGCATAGGCATTGGTATGTCGACTTGGGTTGTAGGAGCAAAATATCCAGGCACTTCCATGCAAATAATTAACATCATAATATTTTAATTGACTATGTAAGATATGCTACATAAAACATCCACATCGTGTTGATTACCTTGTATCAAATTCATTACATTCTCAATAAAGGGGGCTACTCTCTAGCCAAATGTTCCTCTCCAATGATTTGTTGAAGACTTTCCCATTCCTTGTCAATGCTCATCAATTCTTCATTATGCACTTATATTGGAGGGCCATTGACATCATGATAAGCATGAGGGAAACGATTTTTAGTAATGTTATTTAGGATAGGTATTCGATTGAGAGGGGATGATTATCACAAGCTCTTGGGTGGGAATACATTAACACTCAACTCACGCTCAAAACCATTAGTATTTAAACCATGGGAAGCCATAAGCCTATAACTTGTTCTCATAGGAATATCAAATTCAAAACAAAAAGGGTTATAAAATTCATAAACAAGTGCAAGCTCCAACAACATATAGTTGCTCCTAGGAAACAAAGAAGGAAAGCTAGAGGCAATAGCAAAGAAATTGGTTTATGCTTGCAATGCCTGTAACTAATTAATACAATGTATTACAAATGTGGAAAAAGATAATGCAGCCAAATAAAAAATGATATGAAATGATAGCAATGATACAATATGACATTAGTTGATGGTGGATGGACATGGATCATAAACATATAATTTCAGAATATATGCAAAAAATCACAAACACATACTATTAAGTGAAATTACATGTTCCAACATCTGTGGGTCAAGATTACAAAATAAATTTAAAAATCACATGTGGAAGACAAAGAGTTAGCACTTAAAAACTTACTTTTATTTAAAAACCACTTAAAAACTTACTTTTATTTAAAAACCACTTCTTACCAAAAATAAAAAATGGTCGCTTATTATTTCAGTTTATATATTCTATGAAAAATAAACTTAAATCTTCACCACAAGAACTCAACATTTTAACCAATTAAACTAAACCTTTTGAATATAATTACCAACTTTTAACTTGTTAAATAGAGTACAACTGGATTTCTTTTTCTTTCTCTACTCTACGGTACTTAACTAAGAACTCAGAGATGCCCTGCTGCATGATATATAAAATCAATATGAATAGAAGTACAGAAAACTTAACAAGAAATTTGCGTAAGTGCTGTAGAGCTACAAAGTGCATTGTATACACTGTCAAAATTAGCGCATTCTAACTACTGTCACATTAAACGTCACCGCGGCGAGCAAAGGGTGCAATATCATTGTACATGACTTCAAAAACAGCAGGAGATGAGTGCGTCCGAATAGGTAAATGATTGTGAATGGTTCCCCATTTTTCATTTAATAGTTTATTCTTTGATCCGCGGGTTGGATGTTTCCAGCACTTTTTATATTGAGTTTGTATGAGCTTTTTACGAAGAGTTTTTAAAAACAATTGTGAAACTCTTTTTATTCAAATTTTCTTCACCTTGATTACTGAATCTAATAGAAAACATATATACTTTTTTCTTATATTTTCTATGGGGAGAGGACCTAGTAGTTGTGTACCCTAACTTCGTGCAATCACTCCAAATTTTTTACAACAGCTTACTTGACAAGTCCCCTGCTTATAACTAAGATTTCAGGGCCACATCATTAAATATGATTTGCCAAGTTGTCCACAACAGCCCAAAAAAAAGTCAGACCAATAGGTGTGCAAAAAGGACCCAAACTTGTTACTTTTCACAACAAATGGTATATTTCATTCAATTACTGGTATTTATCACACAACTATTGGTGCAATGTTGTACAAAAGTTGGACATTAAATCAGCAAGTATGGGGATATTAATGTTGGAAGTGTCACAGTTCTGAGAGGGGGGGTGAATCAGAACTGTATTGTTCTAATAAGAAACTCCTTGATAAATTTTTCACTAAGCAGTTTAAAACAGAATATTTACAGTTTATGCAGAAGAAGTGTAAGCATTCATCATAAGCATAAGGAAATGAAATTCACAAACATGTAGAAACACCAAATTTGTGCCGAGTGGAAAACCCTCCAAAATCTCATGATTTTGTCATAGGGAGAAAAAACCACTCCATGAACCTGTATCTTTATTCATTCCAATTCTTTACAATCGGCAGTCACTGCTGCTCAGAAATTTAACACAATTTAACACAACTCATATACATATACAAATGTGCATATATCACTTGTACATGTACACAAGTTTATGATAAAAACTTTCAGACTCGCTAATCTTCAGATACATATATATATATATGTTTTTTACACACACATACGTGCATGCATCTAAAGATTATAAGTTTTATATCTGAACTTCGAAAACAAAACAGTTACATATTTCTAACTGAACCAGTTAGAATCTGTTTAACAAACTTCCTCTTAAAAACTTCAAAAGATCAGTTTCAGATTACGAATCTGTTTTAAGCGCAACTGATAATCATTAAGCTTCGTTTGAAAGATATTCGAAGACAGTTTCCATAACCGCATTAAGCTTTGCAACTGACTGAAACATTTACATATTTCCTTTTGCTTTGAAACAACAAAAACTTTAAATAGTGCCCTGGGTTTAAAACCCCAAAAGACTTATAAAACACTGCATAGCCATATTTCGATTTCGAAACCCTCTTTAGAAGTGAATCAAGAACATAAGCCTTCATACCTGTGAAGTTTAAGATTCTGCCCAAGGAACCTAATACCTGAAACACAAGACTCTGTCTGGCCTTAGGAAGTTTCTTCCTTCTTTCATGCGCTCCAGATTCTCATACATGAGCAAAAATGAACATATAAGCAAACTTGTATTCTTTCTGAGTAAGATAAATGCATAAACCTGAAACTCTATGTGAAATAGACAACAATCAATGAACCTGCCTGTATCCATCGATCAATTCCCTGTTTCGCACAAAGATATCTTGACCCAAATTATTACCTATCTGATTTGCAAAATGAATTCAATCTTTCAAAATGCAACAAAAACTGTTTGCTCAGAGTAAATCGATACCCACGACCTCAATTAGATTTAACCAAAATTTGGAGTCCGCCATGCAAAGTCAATACTTGGTGAGAAAGGACTGACAATAATTAATAGGCTTGTCAGTTTACATTGGTCTCAAATAAAACTGCCGACAAACCATTCAATCTTTTCAATTTTTCACTTTACACAAATACCATCATATATTCCATGTCACGTCAATGCCACATGTAACATTTTGCCAACAAATCTGCCACGTGTTTGCCGGATGAAAGTTAACAATTAAATCAACAACTTCTATCACAAGAATTGGAATGCGCTCAACTACTCAATCCTTTCCCCTATTTTAGCCTATTCCAAAGCAAAGAACTTGAGATAAATATTGTATGTCTTGAGGTTCTGATTTCCTATTCATTAATATATTTGTCTGAACTTTAAAGAATACTTCCCCTTAAAAAGGCTAATATGCGAGATACCACACAAAGATGAGATAAAAGGAAAATAAAATTAGACATCCATTAGGGTTATATCCAAGAGCCTTCGTGGGAGTGAAGGGTGAAATGATGCTAATATATACAATATTAGGGAAAGATTAAAACAATATTTTAAAAAACCAAACGTTATGAAAATTGAGATCAATGAAGTGAGAAATAAACTGAATGCTGGAAATATGTCTTTTTCTTATATGTAATTATTTTGTATACAGTAAATGGGGCATTCAGTTTTCAAAACTTCTAACACAAATTTTGCATTGTTTTTTTTTTGATCGGTAAGAGGTCGAGGCCAAGAATTTTATTAATTAATTTGAAATTTACATTGCTCCACTCGTGAGGGTGCCGATAGGAAAGAGTGGAGGCGAGAAAACCTCCTGCCTTGCCCGGGACCATAGTGCAGCTAGTCCTGACTTAATACAAAAAATTCCAAATTTTGATACAACACCACCCCGGGCCAGGGTGATTAGGAGGGGTGTTTCTATTTTACCCCTTCCTTACAAGCCCTAATTTACAAATTTTAGGTTTTGAATTTCAGAAATCATTTGTCCCTTCAACTCCTCCAATATGGCTCTGAAGATATACTATCCTTTAATAGCTCTAAAAATACCTGTTTGGCCTGCATGGTTAGTAATTAAAACACTAGGCATATATGTTAGTATCGATCAATCCTTTATCATAAATGAAATTTTAACTGTCCATCTAGAGAGATTCTTTAGTAAATTATTCTGTGAAACCTATCCTCATAGAATATGCATAAGAGATGTAAAACTTGAAATTGAGTGATTAGCCAAGACTTCATCATATAAGGCATCTCCAGCTTACCAACTCTTGTTAATGCTCCTAGATGTGCTCCTTGAGAATGATGAGATCCAAGCTACAATAACAACAATAGGTAAGTGGGATTCAGTCAGTCTCCCTTCCCTATCCCCATTATTTCTAGCAAAGAGGATGACGGAGTATGATTATACCTTACAGGATATAAATTTCTGTCCAGACCCCGAGTTCTGCATGTTAGCTTCCTTTAAACCATAATCTTAAGATATGACAGGCTAGTGGTACTAGAAATACTCACATAAATATGCATTCTAAAATATATATCATCAGAGTGAGTAAATACCAGTAAATGCATACATTCAAGTGCTTTGCTAATGTCTGAAGTAAATATACAATTTACTGGGTATGTAGAATAAAATGCTACAATATGACTATATATACATTTGTCTTAAAGAATCAATACACATTACTATATTGCCTCATTCAATGTTAACTATAGGTAAAATCCTATTTTACTAGATTTGGTAAACAGCTTTAAAAAACTAGTACAATCAAAACATTTTAGTGGAGAAATTGTCTCCTACCAAAGTGACCTTGATCTATTATCTAGAGTGATACCCTATTAAGACTGAAGATAAGAATGTAAGAATGCCATGTGGGAGAGGAGTGAAGTAAGCATCGAAGGCTACATATTAAGAGAAGGCAAGAACATCAAATTTTCCTCACTTAATGAAAATATAGCTTTATAGGTTGATGCTTAAGAATAATCTTGAAAGATAACCGAGAGTGTATATATATATATATATGTATGAATGAATATTTGTATATCTATATTAGTATATGAATATATATATATAAGAATATATATATTATATATATAAATATATAAATATGTATACATATGTTTATATGTATACATGTATACCTATGTATATATATATATATATGAATATGCCAATATATGATTTTATGACTATATATATATATATATGAAAATATGTTTGTATATATATGAGTATAAATATGTATATATATATTTCTGTCTATATATATATAGGTATGAAGATATGTATGTGTATATATCTATAGAATGAGATTGTGCTAATGAGGGCCTTAGGATGACTACTGGAAACTGAGACTACCAGTACCTGTATCAAAGCAAAAAACCTTTATAAACGCAGCCTCAAAGACAAATTTTACAAATTTTGCATTGTTACATGCAAAGAAATTTCCATTATTAATAAACATTAACAAAATTTTGCAATTTGAACTCTTTTAGTTTCGACTCTGGATTTGCTGTTTTGTTATTTCTTGGATTTCATCTTATATTTAAAAAAAAATATTTTAGACCCTTTCAAAACCTTGCTTAAACAAAACAAAAGTTTTGCAGTTTAAAAAATAACAGAAACTAAAAAGACAAAACAAATCTTATCTATTACATAAATTATTCTACAGATTAGGAAGACAACAACTCAATGGGTTAGGACACCATACTCCCTACAAATTCAAGGTTGAGAATGTTGAAGGCTTGTGGTGTTTTCTCCCAAAGCTTTATTTTCTTTTCTTCTACTTTTCCCACCATGCTCCCTACAAATTCAAGGTTGAGAATGTTGAAGGCTTGTGGCATTTGCTCCCAAAGCTTTATTTGCTTTTCTTCTGCTTTTCCTTAATTTTAATAATTTCTGGGTAATGTAAAGTTGCTATTAGCTTTCATTTTTACCTCAATTCTTGATTTTAAAATCTTAGGATGCTTATATGAGAACATTATAAGAACCATTGTCTTGACGAGTCACAATAGAAGATTTGGTAGGATGAGGACAAGAAAGAGCTCTAGGAATTGATAACTTACACTTTCAACAAGGTTGATCAAGGTAAGTTCCTTATCTATGTTTGCTAGATTATAAAGAAGGATAGGAAGGTAGGATCAAACCAAAATTAAAACTACTTAGGAAAATATTCATTTTTTTGTGACAAGCTTGATAGTCTAGGAATGATGTCTTCATTGGTGTTCTCTTGTACCACAATTTTGTTGGTTAGAACTTGAACCTTGGGTAGGAGTTTGGTTATCAAACAATATCAATTCCTATTCTTCCTTTTCTACAAGAACAAAGGGAGGAATGGAAGGAAACACTAAAGGTTAAAAGCTAGAAAGTGTTTTATATAGTGCTAATTATTTCCCTCTGTGTCCTTTATAGTATTATAGAGGTAGGACCACAACGTACATAGTAGGAATGTTATGAGTAGGGAAGATTCTTAGTCTAGGATGTGATTCACTGATTACATGTGGGACATGAAGAGTTACTTATATATCCATATATGACATAGGATCCTCTGGAGTATCAAATGAAGTGGATCTCAAAGGATTACCTAAGGAGAAGTTTTCTATTCCATTGAATTTGATATTTTGGTAAGATATTCAGAGGAAACCTTCATGAGATTTAAGTGGTTGACTTTGTTGAGGTTAAATTTTATCACGGGTAAATTTTTCATGGTTATCTAAGGAATGGAAACAAATATCATCTATGATTATAACTTATCCTTCAAAATAAAACCTTAAACAATTTTGGATTATGGAAGTGACTGCCTTCATGGATATGAGCCAAGGATGACTAAACTTTGCACAAATTTTTCTGAGATAGGGATATTGATAAAGGAAATATCTAACCATTTAGAACCAACCTCAATGGGAAGGGTAATGAAACTTATGGTAGGATAAGTGAATCCATCATGCAACTTAACAAAGGAATCATATTTATCATATGTGTTGATATAATTTGTGTGATATTTTTTTGTTGTCGCATTCACCATGCACACTAGTTTAATAGGAACACCACATGAGAGTTTGTTATTGGTTCTAGTATTAATCTATAATGGAGAATCAGGTGCACCTTTTAGGATATCACTTGAGGTAAATGACATATTAGGTTCACATTTAGGTTTAGATTTATCTTTTTCTATAAAATTAATTATGTTGGGAGTCTAATTGAATATGTCATGAAAAAATATATTTTTGTAATCATTATGCTTAACACCATTGGTTTAATGAGAAGGAAAAGAGTGGGTAAGGATTTTCTTGTTTTAAATAGGTGGTGTTATAGATTTATTCCCTTTATCACTAAAATCATCTACCAAAATGATAGTAGAACTATAGTGGGATATTGAATTTTATTTCTTAGATACATAAATGTCTCCATATCATGTCAAATTTGTTAATGATCTTGACAAAAGACCTTCATGTTAAGAGAAGGCTAAAAAGGATTACAAGGATCTATATTTTTCATAGAAAGGACCTTTATGAAATTCTTATTCACAAATTGAAGCATGATGGTATGCAAGAATGGTTCTTGTTTATCTTAATGATTTAAAAAAAAAAATTATTGGTAAGTTTTAAGAGCATCTTCAAAATTATCAATTGGATTTAAAGATGGAGAACCTTCATATTGAATAACCTAAAGTTAATATTCATGAAGTGTTGTGGACAAGTATGTTAAAATGTCTAGTTCATGGAGTTGATATTTTTTTGGCAATAGCTTCTAGGGTTTTATTTTTAGACACTAATGAAGGGTTTTATGTTTAATGTTTCATTTTGATATAGAAAGAAATTTACTTTTATTCTGCAAGACTCTAAAATTTTATGATACCATATTAACTCTTTTCATAGTAATATAATGGGAGTTGGCCTTTCTAGTAGTTAATCTACCAAAACCAAATGTCTAGTTCAAAAGAAAAATTCTTTCTCTAATATGTTATTGTAAATTTTTAATAAAAACTTTGAATATAAACAATAGGAAGAGAGTAAGACATTGGTGAATACAAATGTTGATATCTACTAATTAAACTACTTAGGTTCAATTTATCACCTTGTTTAGAATGAAATAAATTAGTGATTGTTACTTGTAGTCTAATGTTTTGTTGAAAATGTTTCAAGAATATTTTCACCAATTTTTAAAAAGTGTTATCAGTCGGTGAATTGGTTTTTGAGAAGTTGGATTGTGATGTTTTGAGAAATAAAAGGAAGATTGGTTGAAGATGGAACACCATCATATTGATTGATATGATTAACCACATTACTAATATGGATACAATTACAATTTTGTGTAGTGGTAGTCAAAGTAGAATATTTATATGTAGGAACATTGGTTATTATTGTGGGCATAGGTATTGGTATCTCTACTTGGATTGTAGGAGCAAAATATCCAAGCACTTCCATGCAAATAATTAACATCATAATATTTTAATCCATTGTGTAAGCTATGCTACATAAAACATCCACATCATGTTGATTACCTTGTATCAAATTCTTTACATTCTCAATAAAGGGGAAAATGTTCCTCTCCAATGATTTGTTGAAGACTTTCCAATTCCTTGTCAATGCTCATCAATTCTTCATTATGCATTTATGTTGGAGGGCCATCATCATCATGAGAAGCATGAGGGAAATGATTTTTAGTAATGTTATTTAGGATAGGTATTGGATTGAGAGGGGATGATTATCACAAGCTCTTGGGTGGGAATACATTAATACTCAGCTCACGCTCAAAACCATTAGTATTTAACCATGGGAATCCATAAGCCTATAACTTGTTCTCATAGGAATATCAAATTCAAAACAAAAAGGGTTATAAAATTCATAAACAAGTGCAAGCTCCAACAACATATAGTTGCTCAGAGGAAACAAAGTAGGAAAGATAGAGGCATAGAAAAGAAATTGACTTATGCTTGCAATGCCTGTAACTAATTAACACAACGTATTACAAATGTGGACAAAGATAATGCAGTCAATTAACAAATGATATGAAATGATAGCAATGATGCAATATGACATTAGTTGATGGTGGATGGGCATGGATCATAAACATATAATTTCAGAATATATACTAGAAATCACAAACACATACTATTAAGTGAAATTACATGTTCCAACATCTGTGAGTCAAGATTACAAATAAATTTAAAAATCTCATATAGAAAACAAAAAATTAGTACTTAAAAATCTACTTTTATTTCAATTTATATATTCTATGAAAAACTTAGATCTTCACCATAAAAACTCAACATTTTAACTAATTAAACTAAACCTTTTGAATATAATTACCAACTTTTAACTTGTTAAGTAGAGTACAACTGAATTTCTTTTTCTTTCTCTACGCTACGGTACTTAACTAAGAACTCAGAGATGCCCTTGCTGCATGATATATAAAATCAATATGAATAGAAATACAGCAAACTTAACAAGAAATTTGCGTAAGTGCTGTATACACTGCCAAAATCAGCGCACTCTAACTACTGTCACATTAAACGTCACTGCGGCGAGCAAAGGGTGCAAAATCATTGTACATGACTTAAAAAACAACAGGAGGTGAGTGCGTCCGAATAGGTAAATGATTGTGAATGGTTCCCCATTTTTCATTTAATAGTTTATTCGTTGATCCGTGGGTTGGGGGTCATTGAAGCATATGTTTCCAACACTTTTTATATTGAGTTTGTATGAGCTGTTTACGAATTCACGTTTCAAGAGTTTTTAAAAATAATTTGAAACTTTTTTTATTCAACTTTTTTTCTACTGAATCTAATAGAAAACATTGATTCAAAAAGTTATACAATTGTTTTTGAAAACTCTTAACATATGATTCCTCCCTTTTTATTTCTATATTGTGATTCGAGCATGGTTCAAGTTTTCTATAGAACAAGATTCTTGCACTTCTGCAGAGACTTTGATCCATTTATTTATTTATGAGCAATAATATATACTTTTTCTTTTTATTTTCTATTGGGGAAAGGATATAGTAGTTGAGCGCATTCCAGTTCTTGTGATCGAAGTTGTTTATTTAATACCTCCATACTTGCTGTTTTAATGTCCAACTTTTTTACAACATTGCACCAATAGTTGTGTGATAAGTACCACTAATTGAATGAAATATACCATTTGTTGTGAAAAGTAAAAAATCATGTGATGCCACATCAGCTGCACAAGTATTGGGGCCCTTTTGCACACCTATTGGTCTTTTGGGCTGTTTTGGACAACTTGGCAAAAAGCATGCTGATATGGCATCATATTTGATGATGTGGCCTTGAAACCTTAGTTATTAGCAGGAGACTTGCCAAATAAGCTGCTGTAAAAAATTCAGAATGATTTGGAATTTCCACATAAGATTTTGAAAAGCGTGTTAAGGTGCACAACTACTAGATCCTCTCCCCTATTTTAGTCTGTTCCAAAGCTGCAAACTTGAGATAAATATTGTATGTCCTGAAGTTCTGATTTCCTATTCATTAATATATTTCTCGAATCTTAAAGAGTACTTCCCCTCAAAAAGGCTAATATGCAAGATACCACACAAAGATGAGGAAAAATGAAAGAAAATTAGACATCGATTAGGGTAAATGATGCTAATATATACAATATTAGAGAAAGATTAAAACAATATTTTTAAAAACCAAACATTATGAAAATTGAGATCAATGAAGTGAGAAATAAATTGGAATGCTGTAAATATATCTTTTTCTTATATCTAATTCTTTTGTATACAGTAAATGGGGCATTCAGTTTCTAGCACTGAATAAAAGTAATTTTCATCGAGCTAAAGTTAATGATAGACATTATCTTAAATCTAAAAAGTATTAGTATACATGTCTTAAAACTTTTTTGCATTTGCATTGTTACAAGCAAAGAAATTTCAATTATTAATAAACATTAACAAAATTTTACACTTTGGACTCTTTTAGTTTCGACTCTGGATTTGCTGTTTTGTTGTAAAATTTGGACTCTTTTAGTCTCGACTCTGGATTTGCTGTTTTGCTGTTTCTTAATGTATTGTTGGGTTTCATCTTTATATTTAAAAAAAATATAGTTTAGACCCTTTCAAAACTTTGCTTAAACAAAACAAAAGTTTTGCAGTTTAAAAATCAACAGAAACTAAAAAGACAAAACGAATCTTATCTATTCTATAAATTTTTCTACAGATTAGGAAGACAACAGCTCAATGGGTGAGGCCACCATGCTCCCTACAAATTCAAGGTTGAGAATGTTCAAGGCTTGTGGCGTTTGCTCCCAAAGCTTTATATAGCTTTCATTGTTACCTCAATTCTTGATTTTAAAATCTTAGGATGCATATATGAGAAAAATGATTTGATGGCTCATATTAGAAATTGTTATCGATATAGCTAATCAGCAAAGATTTCTTTGCAGAGTGTGTTTCTTGCTTCTTGGTTGTATTGTTGAGCCTCTCGCACTTCAATATTCTACAAATTCTACAACTCCTTATATAATGATATTGAGATCTATATGTGGCAAATCCTTAATAATATGAAACGCAAATCATTTAAATCATTATTGGTATAAAGTGATCTTACCAGAAACCTAAATACAATCTTACTGCAGAGAATAGATAACAAAACATAGTTACATACCTTCCAATCGTCCTAAATATTTTGTTCTTTCTGTCTGCTGCAGTGCAAAGGTGGGTCCATAGACATAATTGAGAGGAACCATTTACATAACTATGGAGACAAAGATTCAAAAAAGTTCACAGCTATATATCATTAGTCTTCTAAGTTAGCAGCCTTCACCATTGAAACGGAAGGCCAATCTTGTCACATCTATGTTACATGCAAGAATAACTACCAAATGATTATTCGATTTCCTTAGCCTCAAAACAGTCAAGCTCTTGCATATGTTTAACAGATGGACAGATAAAAAAACAAACTAAACTTGGTAAAACAAGCATACGTTCTATAGTACCTTGTACAAAAACAAAGCGGGAAATATACGTAAAACAAATATCTGGATTTCTCACAGGAATAGCAAGACAGAAACCTTATTCTGTTAGCTATTCAGAATACATCAAAATCGCTCATCATAAAAATATGGGAACAAAAACTTGAAAAAATCGGTGTCTCCAAGGTTTTCCAGTGCGTCAAACATTTGATAGTTAGAAATGTCATAAACCATCTCCTTCTGCTGAACTTCGGATTTGTAAACACCATCTCCTCTAGTTGTAGGCATTTGATGGGTAATTGGAGGCTGCGGGATACTGTTGAGAATTGAGTGAAATTTTAGCTTACTTTCAGACTTGGGTATTTTCACTTGACTGCCATAACCATCCATATTCAGTCTTTTACAAGAAAATGATGATGAAGAATCAAAAGTAGCAGATTTTGCTGATGGCCTTTTATTTCCAGTGAGGGACTGCACAACGGCAGAGAATTCAGATTCGCTTGCTATAACCATTTTAGGGCTTCCAATATGAACCACCTTCACTGTTTTACCTTTTGAATTGCGGGATGTTCCTGCTGATGAATTCAGCTTTTGCGTAGCCTTTTCTGCCATGTATTGCCTGCTGATCTATATGACAATATCAGAAATTGGGGATGTTTATTAACAAGAGGGAAAGGTGTGTTAATATTTAGGGTACATTCCAGGAATGTGTTTAGAAGAATGGGTTTCTAGTGGGTTGGATTACAGAGAGTCATTGGAAGAAACGGAGAAAATGTGGGTAAGGAGAAAATAGACCACTCACGAGTAGGACAAAATATTTTTTCTATTTCAAAGCATGATTAGACTTATTGAACCCTAGGTATAAATAACAATTATTGAAATTTTAAAATTATATGTTTTCTTGCTAGTTCCCATAATTTTCCACATAAAAATGGTATAATTTCAGCATTATGTGTGGATAAAAGCTGTGCTGACGCGAAGGATGAGGTTTTCATTACCGTATGAGTTTGTACATTGCATGTTAGGTAAAAGGGAAAAATGTGAATGATTATTCGCGGCAACCGCCCACGAATAGAAATAGAGCAATAATATGAGACGCAACGCACCAAGAAAAAAGTGAACTAAAAGAATATAAGATGCCAAAAGTGATCTAAATTACATTTATCTTCTATGAATTTGATAAATTATGTTTCTAGTCATATAATTAGGGTGTTGTCTATGGGACCAGCCTTAAAACACACATATCAAGCAACGTATTAAGACTAGAGAATGTTAGAAAGTGTATTTTTAGTGTGACCACATACATTAAGCAACATATTAAACCTAAAAAATGTTAGTCAATTTTGAGTGTTTAACAGTCTTAAGCCTAGAAATCTAACATTATTGTGTGTGGTTTAAGTCATTCTGATCTATGGGGTCAATAGAATGCACTCGTCTAATAATTTATTTATAAGTTTAAACTTATATCTACACCATGGGGCAGCTGCATTCTATTAGTCCCATAGTTAGAACCCACAATCAGACCTATCATCCAAAGCTAGGATCAAAACCAAAGGCTATGAAATTATTTCTTTCATCAAATGATGTGTTATATGTGCACCACCTTTCTCCATTTAAGTTGTTATGTACATAAACAACGAGGATGCAAGGAATTTGATTAACATTATGTTTTTTTATAGATTTTTCCATGAATGTTGTATGTTTTATTAATTAAAATATAATGTTAGCATATACTTTTTGAAAATAGATGGGTTGAAATAGCCACATTTTAAAAGTTCAAATAGAGCTACAATTTAGAACATTAAACAATCTAATTATTAAAGGATGTTAAGCAGTAAGTGCATCAATAGAGAGAAGAAGACATTTGTTTTGGTCATCCCATTTGTTGAAACCACCAATGGTGTTTGAAGTGACCATAGGAGGCTTCCAAACACGGGTCTTGGTGATTCGACTTGTCTCATACATCAATGATCGAACAACACAAGAAAGAAATGTCCAAAGTAACTTTTCTAGCTTGTGTTTAAATCTACATAAACAAATTAGAATATATCATTGATTTAGAATAAAGTGAAAAATTACGATCAAAGCATCCAAAAAGTAACAATTTCTTTTATCTAATCAAAAGGTAAAAGGAATCTTCACCTTGAAAACATGTCAAATTTGAGCCTATCTAAAAGCTATCCTAAATCATTTCCCCATTATCGCTATATACTAGAAAGAATCTCAAAACAAAAAGGTTTTTGAAAATTATGAATCTAGTTTTATTTAGGCTGAGATATCATTAAACTAGAAAATATCCTTTATAATTTCTTGAGTAGCAAAAAATGGGCATGGAGGATCTAGAATACTTTTTTTGTAATCAACACTTTTTGAAGGCCAAGGCTTCATGTTGTAAGCCCATTGTGACAATTTATAATGCAATCCATGACTATGAATTAATAAGATCTATTTCTGTTTTTTTCATATCAATTGAATTAGTTTTTGTATGTACTATGTATTTGATTGCATGGTTGCATAATTATAAATAATCTCTCTATCTATGACTACATCCAATTTACCTTCCAATTAAATTTATGCTCTTTAAATTTCAAATATTATATACACATACACATACACATACACATACACATACGCATACACATCTCATTTAATTATATTAAAATATGAAATTGTCCAATATAATTATAATCATGGAGTAGGAGAAGGTTCGATGTAGGACAATTTCTTCATAATATCTGGGGATGCCATCTTGAACATCATCTGTTAGTCATTGAGGTGACAACTGACTCTAATGTTCAACAATTTATTCACAGCCATTCTTTTAAGTATTTCGATATTCTATGTAGACAAAGTCGAGACAACTAGTCAAAAGAAATCCCAGTCAAAAATCAACACGTAATTGTTTTCAATAGAAGACTTCAACTATCACTTTCACTCATTATTCTGATCCCAAGTTACCTCAACTGTTGTGCTCAATGCAGATGCACAGTTCTTTACAAGTGTATGGAGGAAAGAGGTCCAAAGAGGCAGTGGTGATTGATAAATTACCAGTAGAATTAGTTAACGAAATTCTCAAAGAGATTGCCTCACTAGGGTTTTACAGCCATAAAAGTTTTCCAAACGTGAAAGGTGCAGATTCAATCCGAATAGATTGGAGTGCATTCGACAGAGCTCGGAGTGCAATTACACCATTCCGTATAACATATCAGACAAGAAAATCGGCAGAATTTTAACCCGTTCCAATAAAATGACAAAGCATGGAGGAGACAGCTAGGACATGTGTCTTTCAATTCTTTTTCAATATTTCCAGAACTTAGCGTGCTTTACTGGCCTTCAAGCTGTCTTTCCAGGCATGTGCAAGATGGTTGGAGCTATTCTGGCTTCAAAATCGTAGTATGGAGTCAGTAAAATGCAGGTTATTGATCGTTATATATTATTGATTTTGAAAAGAACAGCCACAGTATTTTAAGTTGTCAACAACATACTGTACGAATTGAAAGGTTTGGAACCACAATAGGTGCATCTGTGCAAGATGGACTGCTTTATAAATATCTAGTTTTTTTAGTCCATCCATTACTTATTCTATCTAAAATGTTGAATTCAAAAAATTAATTGAATAAGGATTCTGTTTTCATGAATAATTGTCTTTATGAATATTAGAAAATGTTTTGAGGAAGAAGTCATATTATATAATTAAAAGATTTTTTTAATGAAACATAAAAACAAGTTGTTATATGGTAATGGTTAAGGCACAAGTAAGAGGAGGGGTTCTTAATCATTTGGTTTATCCCATATGTTAGTAAGGTCTGGAGTGTCAACAACAGAATCCCAATCATTATACCATCATCTTCATTTTTTTCTTTATCAAGAGGCTGTGGCATGAATATGTGATATAGCAAGTGCATGTTGAGGGAATTCTCTAGCGCCAAGTCAACCACCAAACCCATGACAGTTGTTACATGGGAATGGTTAAGGCACTAGTTAGAGCAGAGAGGTCCTAATCATTTTGTTTATCCCACATGTCAATAAGGTCTAGAGTATCAATAAGAGGCTCCCAATCATTGTTACTATCATCTTTTTTCTTCTTTATGAAGAGGCTAACTATCATGAAAATGTGATATAGCAAGCACATGTTGAGGGAATTCTCTAGTGCCAAGCCAATCACCAAACCCATGACTAGGAGCTTTAGAAGAAGTAGATTGTTGGTGAGTGGGTTGAGACTATAATCTTTAAGACCAATCCTAGGCTCTTCTTACAAGAAGTGTAGGAGAATGAGAATGTTCCCTTTTTCAACACAAATAGACTGATTGCATCCTTGACAATACCCATGAGGTAAGGAATGAGCTCAGCTAGAGGGACTTTGTCTATAGTGCATGGGGTATTTCCTGAATTATCTAAAAGCACTAGATGATGTGCCACCTATAATATGAGCTTGTTGGCTCACACTTTTCTCTACATAAAAATGTTAGAAGAAATGATTACCTTAGAAGTGAGAATTTAGAATCAACTAAATTTTCAAAAACTAAAGTAGAACTCTTGTCCTTCTATATGCTAAAAATAATGTCCACCTTGACAGCATGCCAAATTTGATATAATTGAATTATTTTTTGCATCAATACACTAGTAAAATCATATGCCATGAGAATGGCTCTAGATAAAAGGGTTTAAAATGATTCATGAATCTAAGTCCATGTAGCGATCTCTAGAAAAAACATAGAAAATGTGGTCAAGAATTTCTTCATTAATATAGAATGGGAGGATCTTTGAGTCTATTATGAGCTAATCTAAAACCATCCATGCTAGAAATAATGAGCAAGATTTAGCTCTAGAATGGCTGAACAAATGGTTAGAAACTTGCGATTTCACAAAAATCAGATTTTTATTCATAATTTGTTTTCCAAAGCTACTATGAATATTTACTTTTGGGAATATTTGAAAACCCTGTACTTACTCTTAGCTAGATAGAGAGACATTCCACATTGTTATGTCGGCTCTTTCTTAGGATAGGATTCACAAAATTGGCATTTACACCATCAAATGTTGGTAGAAAGACCAGCATTGGTTTCCCAACACAAATTTCTACAATTATAAGCCATGTCAGAATTATCGGTATCTTTCTCTAAACCTTCCTTTGGTGCTTTCTCTAAACTTATGGTGGCATTTGTAGTCACCTTTGCTAGTTTGGTAGTGCTAGTTTCACCACATCTGGTCAGTCGTTACTATGCCTAAGCTCACCCACTTTGCCTAGTGTATTATTTTCCAAGACTTTCCTATGGGTTCTCACCTTTATCATATGGTTATTACAAACCCTTCTTGTCTATTTTGTGGCTAACTTCAGTATTTCGAACAGCTCTTATGGTTTTCTCATCGTTCTCAAACGATGGACTTGGATTCTATTGGACTAACTGCTAGCGTCCTCCTTCGAATTTTGGATGTTGGTGTATGCATTTAGGCTATACATAATTTCTCAAGTTTACTTAAGGATAGGTAATCTTCAAGATGCATACTTGTATATTATCTATCAGGTTGGGTATATCATTTTTATGTGTTTGGTTGGTTATACCTACTCTTCTTGCTGAGTGGAACATTTATCCTTATTGTTTGTAAACTACTCTCTTGAATTTTTCTTTTTAAGCATGAGGTCTATACATTTCTAAATGTCTTATTTTGATCAATGCATTATGTTGATTGACTTGTTAAATAACATGTGGTTGCTTCTCATTGTTTGGAGAAGGTTTGTGTTTTGGCTTGTAGCATTGCCTCTTGGGTGTATCAACAGAAGACATTGACTAACTGCCTCCCATGGACTCACTTATCTTTGGCGTTTGTATCAAGAATTAACAAGTTAGTCTTTTGGCACAATGGAAAATGTGTTCCAACAAATGGTATCTGAGCCAAGTTGTAGGTTTGAATCCGATCAATTGACATTGGGGGGATTGTTGGACTAATTGCCAGCGTCCCCCTTTGAACTCGAGACATGGATTAACTACCTCCTCTGGACTTGTTTATCTCTATAGTTTGTATCAAGCATTAATAGGTTAATCTTTTATAAAAAATGACAAACTTGTTTCAATATATTCATGACTTATTTTACCCCTTTGTAAATAACCTTTTTCTTGGCGTATGGCTCTTTTGAGGGATGAGCCTTACATCCCCTAAAAATAACCCAAATGTGGAATGTTTTCAAGGTGGAAATTTTTTTTTGTTATGAAATATATAAATGTTGCTATTTTTTCTCATAGCTCTATTGATACTATTGTTTCACTTTTCATTGAAGCTTTTATTTGTAATAATTTCATGCTCTAGATTAAATTTTAAGAAAACAAAGTGGTGCAAGAGGTGGCCGGTCTCCTCAAGTTACTAGATCACTTGGGTAACGCCCTATGCATTGCGGTTAGCGTTCATAGGATAGTTTAACTTCCTACAATTGGTCTTCACCTCATGGTTTTCGCCTTGATGATGCTCTACCTTACCTTCGCTTGGAAGTTTTGCCTTTGGGTGGCCCTCAGGTAAGGTGGGGTTGTCTACTAGTGGTGACAATGGTTGTCTATCAGTTGGTGATGGTGGTTGGCCAAACTCCTCTAAATGGCTCCCTTAGATGATGCTGGCAATTTCACCTACAAAGAATGAAGACAAAAAAAGGAGGGGGAAGTTAAAGCAAACAAGGAGTGGTTTGTTCCAAATGTCACCCTGAACTTGTTGATATAACCCCCCTCTGCCTCCCATTGCTCTCACTACTTAACAACTTTATTGCTATTTTTATTATCTTACTTTCAAGCACTGCCCACTCTGAAGAGTGATATTGTATACTCCTACCTTTTCTTTTTTGAATGTGCGTACTGTGCGTATTTTTTATTTATTTATAGAAACTCACCCATATTCATAAAAATATATTATATTTTCAACAATCGATCAAAAATCAATTAAATTATATCCAGCCGTTGTTAAAAATCCGAGACCATGGTGTCAAAATCTTTCGACATTTACTGAACATGCAGATCCTAGAAATTTTGATCTTTATTCCTCTTTGTTACTTTTTAAAGCTTTTACTATTATAATTTTTTTAAATAATTTATACGATCAAATATTTTGAAAATGCTCTATGGAAAGAGAAGAATTTTAGTCAAACAATTGTCATCCTCTTTAACAACTTAAATGGAGAAAGACAGTATCTAGATATAACTGCTTCTTAATGTTTGACTTTGATTGAGCCTTTAATTTGCATCGTAGGTCTGATTGTGTTGCTAGAAACCCCTCTCTCTCTCTATATATACCCCCCTCTCTCTATATATATAAGATTCTAGAAGAACATTGTAATTTAAACCACTTTACTGTTTTCTTGGTGTGTTGTGTCTTATATTACTGTTAAGTTTTTATTATTAGTTTACTTTTGGTGTCTAGTTTGATTTTACTGTTGCTTCGCATATTATTATTACTAAGTTTTTAGTTTACTGTTGACGTATCATATGAGTTAGCTGGGAAGACAATGTTATCTCTTTATAGTACAACTCTTAACCACACAAAATGCTGGATTTATTAAATTTGATTTATAGGGAAAGTTTGTTTGTCCATTTTTAACTTTATCTATAGAAGAACAACAATTGATAGAAATGATAAAGATATTTGATGATCCTTAGGCTCATTTTAGAAAAGGATAATGTTTATGAATAACGCATGTTGATGACTCCTCTCCCATTCGTTTTTATTACAAAGTTTTTGTGAATACAGGGCACTTTAGAACGAATGCTTATATTACATAACTAAGAGCCAGTTATGTATATTACAAAGTTTAGTTTGTATATTTTGGAGCCAGTTATGTTTGCATGCAACATGGATGTACACGATTGGTCTCGAATGTAACTAGATAGAGTACCTTAGTTACAATGGTAATGGCTGTTTGCAGCAACTAAAAGACTTTAATGTGGCAGATTTTTTTGACTCTTTGCCTGCATAATGCTGCTAATGGTTCCTCTTAATTATGCCTATGGAACCAGCTTTGGATTGCAGGAAACAGAAAGAAAAATTTGTTTAAATATGTTTTATAATGTATCTGGTGCAGTAAATTGAAATTTAATGTTTTATTTTTATGATAATATTTTGTTTGAATTGAAGGTGGAAAGAGGCTATATGAAATACATTATTCTATCCATTATTCTATCCACAATTAATTTGTATACAATTTTTCATAGATTGTTTCTTTTATTTATAAAAGAACAATTGATAGAAATGATAAAGATATTTGTTTGATTAAAAATATTAATTAAACTGAGTTTCTATTCGATCCTTTTGGACTGCACGGTGGTGTATTAATTAAAGTGCACCAATTGTTTTGATATAGAATGCAAACAAATATTCAATATATTTTTTCTTTTAGAAATTATTTAAAATAATTATTCAATATATCTCTTTTTATTTAATAATCTAGAAGAAATTACATATGATAAATATTTTTCTTGACTATTGCCTTTGTCAATGTTTCTATCAATTAGTGCTTAGATCTACAAAACTTTAAATAATTTTTTCTATTATTTATTATGTTTTTTATCGAATGATACTTGATATCAATGTGCTATTGCTGTGCCCATTATTGAGTATTTTCTTTACCTTTGATACATCCAAACTCTTCATTATTTGATTTCACTTTTGGTTCAATGAATTCTCTATTTCTTTGTTCATACTTTTCAAAATTTTCCCCATCATAATTCATTCTTTTCATAATCATCTTAAACAAACAATATGCAAAATATCCTTTATTATTATCATCACAACTAACAGAATAGATCGAATAGATCCAGACACTTTGTTATCTCAAACTTTACACTTTTTATCTTAGAAAGTTTTCATTATAAAATAGAAAATTATTTGTATCAAATGAAACATTGCATAG
>NC_081411.1:19292393-19325393 GCF_030272615.1 Cryptomeria japonica
AAAGAGACAATGTATATTTGGATTGTGTTAAGCAATGCCATAAGAGCTAGATGTATAAAATTGACAGGTGTCTCTTGAACAAGAATATGATGCAAATGATCAAACATTCTAGGAAGATATGTACATGTTATCGACACATGTTAATTAGTATAGGAGAGAGGAAGCCAATTTTATAAAGTGACAAGATGACACAAATTGATAGATATTGTGCATCATCTTTCAATCCTCTTCAATCAAGAGGAGAGTATTAGGTTTACGATCCAAACTATCAGATTTAAGTTAATAATACTGTGTTAGTCTAATAATTTATTATTAGTTAATGAAACTTTCTAATGAACAATTTCTTTGATGATTAGTTTGTTAATTATTCAATAGAATGACTATATACACCAATATAAATAGTAAAGTGATTTAAATTACAATGTTCTTCTAGAATCAATTAGATATAAATTAGGTTTCTAGCAACACAATCAGACCTATGATGCAAAGGCAAGATCAAAGCCCAACATAATGAAATTATTTCTTTCATTAAGAAGTTATTATATCTAAATGTCTTCTTTCTACATTTAGCTTGTTAAAGAGGATGACAGTTGCTTGACTAAAAAATTTCTCTTTTCGTATAGCATTTTTCAAATAGTTGACTGTATAAATTATTTAAAAGAACTATAATGTTCACATCGCTTGGTTGATAGTAATAAAAAGGCATAAAAAAGTATACAAGTTTCTATCCTAGGTCCCTAACCAGAAGGCAAAGACTGATCGCAGGAAGCTAAACTATTCTAGGATCCTAACCACAATGCATAGGGAATTACCAAGTGATCCAAAACTAATGGAGATGTGTCACCTCCTACAATATTTTATTTTCTTCAACTTGAATCTAGAGCATAACATTATTCTAAATAGAAGCTTTAGTGAAAACCGAAACAATAGTACCAATAGAGCTATGGGGAAAATAATCAAATTTCTATATTCTATAAAGAAAACATAAGAGGCAGTTAGTTGATGTCTCGAATCCAAAGGGGATGGTGGAAATTAATCCAACAATCTCCTCCTTAGTTTTACTCGAGGGGATTCGAACGCGTGACTTGACTCTACTATCATTTGCTAGAACATATTTGCCATTGTACCAAAAGATCAACTTGTTAATGCATGATAAAAATGCCAAACATAAACAGGAGCATAGGAAGCAATTAGTCTATTTCCAAAATCCATCGGGGGACATTGCTGACTAGTCCAACAGAATCTAACTCCATAGTTGCTAAGCATGATGAGAAAACCAAAAAGGATGTTTCAAATACTTAGGCTGACCACAAAACAAATAGCAGGGGTTTAAAATAACCATATGATAAAGATTAGAGCCCACAAGAAAGCCTTGAAAAAGAATACCAAAAAAAAAGAGGTGAGCTTAAGTTTAGTAATTGTTACTCTAGAATGAATCACAGCAGCGGAGTTCACTAGTATCAAATAAATTTTTGTAGAAAGGAACCATTTGCTCTAATGAGAAATAATAGTGAAAAAATATAAAGAAAATTAAATTTTAATGTGTGAAATAGGTATTTTACAAGAAAAGTTATTGAAGAAAAAAAAAAAATTGAAATGGTTTGATAAACAATTTAATTTTTTTGCAAATGAAAATAAAATAATAAGATATTAAAATTTAAAGAAGAAAATAATTCATTAGATCAATCAATTAGTTAAATCAATAATTTGCAATATATCAAAAGAAAATAAGTGTCTAAGGTCCAAACTTTTACTATGCAATGTTTCATTTGATACAAATAATTTTCTATTTTATAATGAAAACTTTCTAAGATAAAAAGTGTAAAGTTTGAGATAACAAAGTGTCTGGATCTATTCGATCTATTCTGTTAGTTGTGATGATAATAATAAAGGATATTTTGCATATTGTTTGTTTAAGATGATTATGAAAAGAATGAATTATGATGGGGAAAATTTGGAAAAGTATGGACAAAGAAATAGAGAATTCATTGAACCAAAAGTGAAATCAAATAATGAAGAGTTTGGATGTATCAAAGGTAAAGAAAATACTCAATAATGGGCACAACAATAGCACATTGATATCAAGTATCATTCGATAAAAAAAATAATAAATAATAGAAAAAATTATTTAAAGTTTTGTAGATCTAAGCACTAATTGATAGAAACATTGACAAAGGCAATAGTCAAGAAAAATATTTATCATATGTAATTTCTCCTAGATTATTAAATAAAAAGAGATATATTGAATAATTATTTTAAATAATTTCTAAAAGAAAAAATATATTGAATATTTGTTTGCATTCTATATCAAAACAATTGGTGCACTTTAATTAATACACCACCGTGCAGTCCAAAAGGATCGAATAGAAACTCAGTTTAATTAATATTTTTAATCAAACAAATATCTTTATCATTTCTATCAATTGTTCTTTTATAAATAAAAGAAACAATCTATGAAAAATTGTATACAAATTAATTGTGGATAGAATAATGTATTTCATATAGCCTCTTTCCACCTTCAATTCAAACAAAATATTATCATAAAAATAAAACATTAAATTTCAATTTACTGCACCAGATACATTATAAAACATATTTAAACAAATTTTTCTTTCTGTTTCCTGCAATCCAAAGCTGGTTCCATAGGCATAATTAAGAGGAACCATTAGCAGCATTATGCAGGCAAAGAGTCAAAAAAATCTGCCACATTAAAGTCTTTTAGTTGCTGCAAACAGCCATTACCATTGTAACTAAGGTACTCTTTCTAGTTACATTCGAGACCAATCGTGTACATCCATGTTGCATGCAAACATAACTGGCTCCAAAATATACAAACTAAACTTTGTAATATACATAACTGGCTCTTAGTTATGTAATATAAGCATTCGTTCTAAAGTGCCCTGTATTCACAAAAACTTTGTAATAAAAACGAATGGGAGAGGAGTCATCAACATGCGTTATTCATAAACATTATCCTTTTCTAAAATGAGCCTAAGGATCATCAAATATCTTTATCATTTCTATCAATTGTTGTTCTTCTATAGATAAAGTTAAAAATGGACAAACAAACTTTCCCTATAAATCAAATTTAATAAATCCAGCATTTTGTGTGGTTAAGAGTTGTACTATAAAGAGATAACATTGTCTTCCCAGCTAACTCATATGATACGTCAACAGTAAACTAAAAACTTAGTAATAATAATATGCGAAGCAACAGTAAAATCAAACTAGACACCAAAAGTAAACTAATAATAAAAACTTAACAGTAATATAAGACACAACACACCAAGAAAACAGTAAAGTGGTTTAAATTACAATGTTCTTCTAGAATCTTATATATATAGAGAGAGGGGGGTATATATAGAGAGAGAGAGGGGTTTCTAGCAACACAATCAGACCTACGATGCAAATTAAAGGCTCAATCAAAGTCAAACATTAAGAAGCAGTTATATCTAGATACTGTCTTTCTCCATTTAAGTTGTTAAAGAGGATGACAATTGTTTGACTAAAATTCTTCTCTTTCCATAGAGCATTTTCAAAATATTTGATCGTATAAATTATTTAAAAAAATTATAATAGTAAAAGCTTTAAAAAGTAACAAAGAGGAATAAAGATCAAAATTTCTAGGATCTGCATGTTCAGTAAATGTCGAAAGATTTTGACACCATGGTCTCGGATTTTTAACAACGGCTGGATATAATTTAATTGATTTTTGATCGATTGTTGAAAATATAATATATTTTTATGAATATGGGTGAGTTTCTATAAATAAATAAAAAATACGCACAGTACACACATTCAAAAAAGAAAAGGTAGGAGTATACAATATCACTCTTCAGAGTGGGCAGTGCTTGAAAGTAAGATAATAAAAATAGCAATAAAGTTGTTAAGTAGTGAGAGCAATGGGAGGCAGAGGGGGGTTATATCAACAAGTTCAGGGTGACATTTGGAACAAACCACTCCTTGTTTGCTTTAACTTCCCCCTCCTTTTTTTGTCTTCATTCTTTGTAGGTGAAATTGCCAGCATCATCTAAGGGAGCCATTTAGAGGAGTTTGGCCAACCACCATCACCAACTGATAGACAACCATTGTCACCACTAGTAGACAACCCCACCTTACCTGAGGGCCACCCAAAGGCAAAACTTCCAAGCGAAGGTAAGGTAGAGCATCATCAAGGCGAAAACCATGAGGTGAAGACCAATTGTAGGAAGTTAAACTATCCTATGAACGCTAACCGCAATGCATAGGGCGTTACCCAAGTGATCTAGTAACTTGAGGAGACCGGCCACCTCTTGCACCACTTTGTTTTCTTAAAATTTAATCTAGAGCATGAAATTATTACAAATAAAAGCTTCAATGAAAAGTGAAACAATAGTATCAATAGAGCTATGAGAAAAAATAGCAACATTTATATATTTCATAACAAAAAAAAATTTCCACCTTGAAAACATTCCACATTTGGGTTATTTTTAGGGGATGTAAGGCTCATCCCTCAAAAGAGCCATACGCCAAGAAAAAGGTTATTTACAAAGGGGTAAAATAAGTCATGAATATATTGAAACAAGTTTGTCATTTTTTATAAAAGATTAACCTATTAATGCTTGATACAAACTATAGAGATAAACAAGTCCAGAGGAGGTAGTTAATCCATGCCTCGAGTTCAAAGGGGGACGCTGGCAATTAGTCCAACAATCCCCCCAATGTCAATTGATCGGATTCAAACCTACAACTTGGCTCAGATACCATTTGTTGGAACACATTTTCCATTGTGCCAAAAGACTAACTTGTTAATTCTTGCTACAAACGCCAAAGATAAGTGGGTCCATGGGAGGCAGTTAGTCAATGTCTTCTGTTGATACACCCAAGAGGCAATGCTACAAGCCAAAACACAAACCTTCTCCAAACAATGAGAAGCAACCACAAGTTATTTAACAAGTCAATCAACATAATGCATTGATCAAAATAAGACATTTAGAAATGTATAGACCTCATGCTTAAAAAGAAAAATTCAAGAGAGTAGTTTACAAACAATAAGGATAAATGTTCCACTCAGCAAGAAGAGTAGGTATAACCAACCAAACACATAAAAATGATATACCCAACCTGATAGATAATATACAAGTATGCATCTTGAAGATTACCTATCCTTAAGTAAACTTGAGAAATTATGTATAGCCTAAATGCATACACCAACATCCAAAATTCGAAGGAGGACGCTAGCAGTTAGTCCAATAGAATCCAAGTCCATCGTTTGAGAACGATGAGAAAACCATAAGAGCTGTTCGAAATACTGAAGTTAGCCACAAAATAGACAAGAAGGGTTTGTAATAACCATATGATAAAGGTGAGAACCCATAGGAAAGTCTTGGAAAATAATACACTAGGCAAAGTGGGTGAGCTTAGGCATAGTAACGACTGACCAGATGTGGTGAAACTAGCACTACCAAACTAGCAAAGGTGACTACAAATGCCACCATAAGTTTAGAGAAAGCACCAAAGGAAGGTTTAGAGAAAGATACCGATAATTCTGACATGGCTTATAATTGTAGAAAGTTGTGTTGGGAAACCAATGCTGGTCTTTCTACCAACATTTGATGGTGTAAATGCCAATTTTGTGAATCCTATCCTAAGAAAGAGCCGACATAACAATGTGGAATGTCTCTCTATCTAGCTAAGAGTAAGTATAGGGTTTTCAAATATTCCCAAAAGTAAATATTCATAGTAGCTTTGGAAAACAAATTATGAATAAAAATCTGATTTTTGTGAAATCGCAAGTTTCTAACCATTTGTTCAGCCATTCTAGAGCTAAATCTTGCTCATTATTTCTAGCATGGATGGTTTTAGATTAGCTCATAATAGACTCAAAGATCCTCCCATTCTATATTAATGAAGAAATTCTTGACCACATTTTCTATGTTTTTTCTAGAGATCGCTACATGGACTTAGATTCATGAATCATTTTAAACCCTTTTATCTAGAGCCATTCTCATGGCATATGATTTTACTAGTGTATTGATGCAAAAAATAATTCAATTATATCAAATTTGGCATGTTGTCAAGGTGGACATTATTTTTAGCATATAGAAGGACAAGAGTTCTACTTTAGTTTTTGAAAATTTAGTTGATTCTAAATTCTCACTTCTAAGGTAATCATTTCTTCTAACATTTTTATGTAGAGAAAAGTGCGAGCCAACAAGCTCATATTATAGGTGGCACATCATCTAGTGCTTTTAGATAATTCAGGAAATGCCCCATGCACTATAGACAAAGTCCCTCTAGCTGAGCTCATTCCTTACCTCATGGGTATTGTCAAGGATGCAATCAGTCTATTTGTGTTGAAAAAGGGAACATTCTCATTCTCCTACACTTCTTGTAAGAAGAGCCTAGGATTGGTCTTAAAGATTATAGTCTCAACTCACTCACCAACAATCTACTTCTTCTAAAGCTCCTAGTCATGGGTTTGGTGATTGGCTTGGCACTAGAGAATTCCCTCAACATGTGCTTGCTATATCACATTTTCATGATAGTTAGCCTCTTGATAAAGAAGAAAAAAGATGATAGTAACAATGATTGGGAGCCTCTTATTGATACTCTAGACCTTATTGACATGTGGGATAAACAAAATGATTAGGACCTCTCTGCTCTAACTAGTGCCTTAACCATTCCCATGTAACAACTGTCATGGGTTTGGTGGTTGACTTGGCGCTAGAGAATTCCCTCAACATGCACTTGCTATATCACATATTCATGCCACAGCCTCTTGATAAAGAAAAAAATGAAGATGATGGTATAATGATTGGGATTCTGTTGTTGACACTCCAGACCTTACTAACATATGGGATAAACCAAATGATTAAGAACCCCTCCTCTTACTTGTGCCTTAACCATTACCATATAACAACTTGTTTTTATGTTTCATTAAAAAAATCTTTTAATTATATAATATGACTTCTTCCTCAAAACATTTTCTAATATTCATAAAGACAATTATTCATGAAAACAGAATCCTTATTCAATTAATTTTTTGAATTCAACATTTTAGATAGAATAAGTAATGGATGGACTAAAAAAACTAGATATTTATAAAGCAGTCCATCTTGCACAGATGCACCTATTGTGGTTCCAAAACTTTCAATTCGTACAGTATGTTGTTGACAACTTAAAATACTGTGGCTGTTCTTTTCAAAATCAATAATATATAACGATCAATAACCTGCATTTTACTGACTCCATACTACGATTTTGAAGCCAGAATAGCTCCAACCATCTTGCACATGCCTGGAAAGACAGCTTGAAGGCCAGTAAAGCACGCTAAGTTCTGGAAATATTGAAAAAGAATTGAAAGACACATGTCCTAGCTGTCTCCTCCATGCTTTGTCATTTTATTGGAACGGGTTAAAATTCTGCCGATTTTCTTGTCTGATATGTTATACGGAATGGTGTAATTGCACTCCGAGCTCTGTCGAATGCACTCCAATCTATTCGGATTGAATCTGCACCTTTCACGTTTGGAAAACTTTTATGGCTGTAAAACCCTAGTGAGGCAATCTCTTTGAGAATTTCGTTAACTAATTCTACTGGTAATTTATCAATCACCACTGCCTCTTTGGACCTCTTTCCTCCATACACTTGTAAAGAACTGTGCATCTGCATTGAGCACAACAGTTGAGGTAACTTGGGATCAGAATAATGAGTGAAAGTGATAGTTGAAGTCTTCTATTGAAAACAATTACGTGTTGATTTTTGACTGGGATTTCTTTTGACTAGTTGTCTCGACTTTGTCTACATAGAATATCGATATACTTAAAAGAATGGCTGTGAATAAATTGTTGAACATTAGAGTCAGTTGTCACCTCAATGACTAACAGATGATGTTCAAGATGGCATCCCCAGATATTATGAAGAAATTGTCCTACATCGAACCTTCTCCTACTCCATGATTATAATTATATTGGACAATTTCATATTTTAATATAATTAAATGAGATGTGTATGCGTATGTGTATGTGTATGTGTATGTGTATGTGTATATAATATTTGAAATTTAAAGAGCATAAATTTAATTGGAAGGTAAATTGGATGTAGTCATAGATAGAGAGATTATTTATAATTATGCAACCATGCAATCAAATACATAGTACATACAAAAACTAATTCAATTGATATGAAAAAAACAGAAATAGATCTTATTAATTCATAGTCATGGATTGCATTATAAATTGTCACAATGGGCTTACAACATGAAGCCTTGGCCTTCAAAAAGTGTTGATTACAAAAAAAGTATTCTAGATCCTCCATGCCCATTTTTTGCTACTCAAGAAATTATAAAGGATATTTTCTAGTTTAATGATATCTCAGCCTAAATAAAACTAGATTCATAATTTTCAAAAACCTTTTTGTTTTGAGATTCTTTCTAGTATATAGCGATAATGGGGAAATGATTTAGGATAGCTTTTAGATAGGCTCAAATTTGACATGTTTTCAAGGTGAAGATTCCTTTTACCTTTTGATTAGATAAAAGAAATTGTTACTTTTTGGATGCTTTGATCATAATTTTTCACTTTATTCTAAATCAATGATATATTCTAATTTGTTTATGTAGATTTAAACACAAGCTAGAAAAGTTACTTTGGACATTTCTTTCTTGTGTTGTTCGATCATTGATGTATGAGACAAGTCGAATCACCAAGACCCGTGTTTGGAAGCCTCCTATGGTCACTTCAAACACCATTGGTGGTTTCAACAAATGGGATGACCAAAACAAATGTCTTCTTCTCTCTATTGATGCACTTACTGCTTAACATCCTTTAATAATTAGATTGTTTAATGTTCTAAATTGTAGCTCTATTTGAACTTTTAAAATGTGGCTATTTCAACCCATCTATTTTCAAAAAGTATATGCTAACATTATATTTTAATTAATAAAACATACAACATTTATGGAAAAATCTATAAAAAAACATAATGTTAATCAAATTCCTTGCATCCTCGTTGTTTATGTACATAACAACTTAAATGGAGAAAGGTGGTGCACATATAACACCTCATTTGATGAAAGAAATAATTTCATAGCCTTTGGTTTTGATCCTAGCTTTGGATGATAGGTCTGATTGTGGGTTCTAACTATGGGACTAATAGAATGCAGCTGCCCCATGGTGTAGATATAAGTTTAAACTTATAAATAAATTATTAGACGAGTGCATTCTATTGACCCCATAGATCGGAATGACTTAAACCACACACAATAATGTTAGATTTCTAGGCTTAAGACTGTTAAACACTCAAAATTGACTAACATTTTTTAGGTTTAATATGTTGCTTAATGTATGTGGTCACACTAAAAATACACTTTCTAACATTCTCTAGTCTTAATACGTTGCTTGATATGTGTGTTTTAAGGCTGGTCCCATAGACAACACCCTAATTATATGACTAGAAATATAATTTATCAAATTCATAGAAGATAAATGTAATTTAGATCACTTTTGGCATCTTATATTCTTTTAGTTCACTTTTTTCTTGGTGCGTTGCGTCTCATATTATTGCTCTATTTCTATTCGTGGGCGGTTGCCGCGAATAATCATTCACATTTTTCCCTTTTACCTAACATGCAATGTACAAACTCATACGGTAATGAAAACCTCATCCTTCGCGTCAGCACAGCTTTTATCCACACATAATGCTGAAATTATACCATTTTTATGTGGAAAATTATGGGAACTAGCAAGAAAACATATAATTTTAAAATTTCAATAATTGTTATTTATACCTAGGGTTCAATAAGTCTAATCATGCTTTGAAATAGAAAAAATATTTTGTCCTACTCGTGAGTGGTCTATTTTCTCCTTACCCACATTTTCTCCGTTTCTTCCAATGACTCTCTGTAATCCAACCCACTAGAAACCCATTCTTCTAAACACATTCCTGGAATGTACCCTAAATATTAACACACCTTTCCCTCTTGTTAATAAACATCCCCAATTTCTGATATTGTCATATAGATCAGCAGGCAATACATGGCAGAAAAGGCTACGCAAAAGCTGAATTCATCAGCAGGAACATCCCGCAATTCAAAAGGTAAAACAGTGAAGGTGGTTCATATTGGAAGCCCTAAAATGGTTATAGCAAGCGAATCTGAATTCTCTGCCGTTGTGCAGTCCCTCACTGGAAATAAAAGGCCATCAGCAAAATCTGCTACTTTTGATTCTTCATCATCATTTTCTTGTAAAAGACTGAATATGGATGGTTATGGCAGTCAAGTGAAAATACCCAAGTCTGAAAGTAAGCTAAAATTTCACTCAATTCTCAACAGTATCCCGCAGCCTCCAATTACCCATCAAATGCCTACAACTAGAGGAGATGGTGTTTACAAATCCGAAGTTCAGCAGAAGGAGATGGTTTATGACATTTCTAACTATCAAATGTTTGACGCACTGGAAAACCTTGGAGACACCGATTTTTTCAATTTTTTGTTCCCATATTTTTATGATGAGCGATTTTGATGTATTCTGAATAGCTAACAGAATAAGGTTTCTGTCTTGCTATTCCTGTGAGAAATCCAGATATTTGTTTTACGTATATTTCCCGCTTTGTTTTTGTACAAGGTACTATAGAACGTATGCTTGTTTTACCAAGTTTAGTTTGTTTTTTTATCTGTCCATCTGTTAAACATATGCAAGAGCTTGACTGTTTTGAGGCTAAGGAAATCGAATAATCATTTGGTAGTTATTCTTGCATGTAACATAGATGTGACAAGATTGGCCTTCCGTTTCAATGGTGAAGGCTGCTAACTTAGAAGACTAATGATATATAGCTGTGAACTTTTTTGAATCTTTGTCTCCATAGTTATGTAAATGGTTCCTCTCAATTATGTCTATGGACCCACCTTTGCACTGCAGCAGACAGAAAGAACAAAATATTTAGGACGATTGGAAGGTATGTAACTATGTTTTGTTATCTATTCTCTGCAGTAAGATTGTATTTAGGTTTCTGGTAAGATCACTTTATACCAATAATGATTTAAATGATTTGCGTTTCATATTATTAAGGATTTGCCACATATAGATCTCAATATCATTATATAAGGAGTTGTAGAATTTGTAGAATATTGAAGTGCGAGAGGCTCAACAATACAACCAAGAAGCAAGAAACACACTCTGCAAAGAAATCTTTGCTGATTAGCTATATCGATAACAATTTCTAATATGAGCCATCAAATCATTTTTCTCATATATGCATCCTAAGATTTTAAAATCAAGAATTGAGGTAACAATGAAAGCTATATAAAGCTTTGGGAGCAAACGCCACAAGCCTTGAACATTCTCAACCTTGAATTTGTAGGGAGCATGGTGGCCTCACCCATTGAGCTGTTGTCTTCCTAATCTGTAGAAAAATTTATAGAATAGATAAGATTCGTTTTGTCTTTTTAGTTTCTGTTGATTTTTAAACTGCAAAACTTTTGTTTTGTTTAAGCAAAGTTTTGAAAGGGTCTAAACTATATTTTTTTTAAATATAAAGATGAAACCCAACAATACATTAAGAAACAGCAAAACAGCAAATCCAGAGTCGAGACTAAAAGAGTCCAAATTTTACAACAAAACAGCAAATCCAGAGTCGAAACTAAAAGAGTCCAAAGTGTAAAATTTTGTTAATGTTTATTAATAATTGAAATTTCTTTGCTTGTAACAATGCAAATGCAAAAAAGTTTTAAGACATGTATACTAATACTTTTTAGATTTAAGATAATGTCTATCATTAACTTTAGCTCGATGAAAATTACTTTTATTCAGTGCTAGAAACTGAATGCCCCATTTACTGTATACAAAAGAATTAGATATAAGAAAAAGATATATTTACAGCATTCCAATTTATTTCTCACTTCATTGATCTCAATTTTCATAATGTTTGGTTTTTAAAAATATTGTTTTAATCTTTCTCTAATATTGTATATATTAGCATCATTTACCCTAATCGATGTCTAATTTTCTTTCATTTTTCCTCATCTTTGTGTGGTATCTTGCATATTAGCCTTTTTGAGGGGAAGTACTCTTTAAGATTTGAGAAATATATTAATGAATAGGAAATCAGAACTTCAGGACATACAATATTTATCTCAAGTTTGCAGCTTTGGAACAGACTAAAATAGGGGAGAGGATCTAGTAGTTGTGCACCTTAACACGCTTTTCAAAATCTTATGTGGAAATTCCAAATCATTCTGAATTTTTTACAGCAGCTTATTTGGCAAGTCTCCTGCTAATAACTAAGGTTTCAAGGCCACATCATCAAATATGATGCCATATCAGCATGCTTTTTGCCAAGTTGTCCAAAACAGCCCAAAAGACCAATAGGTGTGCAAAAGGGCCCCAATACTTGTGCAGCTGATGTGGCATCACATGATTGTTTACTTTTCACAACAAATGGTATATTTCATTCAATTAGTGGTACTTATCACACAACTATTGGTGCAATGTTGTACAAAAGTTGGACATTAAAACAGCAAGTATGGAGGTATTAAATAAACAACTTCGATCACAAGAACTGGAATGCGCTCAACTACTATGTCCTTTCCCCAATAGAAAATAAAAAGAAAAAGTATATATTATTGCTCATAAATAAATAAATGGATCAAAGTCTCTGCAGAAGTGCAAGAATCTTGTTCTATAGAAAACTTGAACCATGCTCGAATCACAATATAGAAATAAAAAGGGAGGAATCATATGTAAGAGTTTTCAAAAACAATTGTATAACTTTTTGAATCAATGTTTTCTATTGGATTCAGTAGAAAAAAAGTTGAATAAAAAAAGTTTCAAATTATTTTTAAAAACTCTTGAAACGTGAATTCGTAAACAGCTCATACAAACTCAATATAAAATACAAACTCAATATAAAAAGTGTTGGAAACATATGCTTCAATGACCCCCAACCCACGGATCAACGAATAAACTATTAAATGAAAAATGGGGAACCATTCACAATCATTTACCTATTCGGACGCACTCACCTCCTGTTGTTTTTTAAGTCATGTACAATGATTTTGCACCCTTTGCTCGCCGCAGTGACGTTTAATGTGACAGTAGTTAGAGTGCCCTGATTTTGGCAGTGTATACAGCACTTACGCAAATTTCTTGTTAAGTTTGCTGTATTTCTATTCATATTGATTTTATATATCATGCAGCAAGGGCATCTCTGAGTTCTTAGTTAAGTACCGTAGCGTAGAGAAAGAAAAAGAAATTCAGTTGTACTCTACTTAACAAGTTAAAAGTTGGTAATTATATTCAAAAGGTTTAGTTTAATTAGTTAAAATGTTGAGTTTTTATGGTGAAGATCTAAGTTTTTCATAGAATATATAAATTGAAATAAAAGTAGATTTTTAAGTACTAATTTTTTGTTTTCTATATGAGATTTTTAAATTTATTTGTAATCTTGATCCACAGATGTTGGAACATGTAATTTCACTTAATAGTATGTGTTTGTGATTTCTCGTATATATTCTGAAATTATATGTTTATGATCCATGCCCATCCACCATCAACTAATGTCATATTGCATCATTGCTATCATTTCATATCATTTGTTAATTGACTGCATTATCTTTGTCCACATTTGTAATACGTTGTGTTAATTAGTTACAGGCATTGCAAGCATAAGTCAATTTCTTTTCTATGCCTCTATCTTTCCTACTTTGTTTCCTCTGAGCAACTATATGTTGTTGGAGCTTGCACTTGTTTATGAGTTTTATAACCCTTTTTGTTTTGAATTTGATATTCCTATGAGAACAAGTTATAGGCTTATGGATTCCCATGGTTAAATACTAATGGTTTTGAGCGTGAGCTGAGTATTAATGTATTCCCACCCAAGAGCTTGTGATAATCATCCCCTCTCAATCCAATACCTATCCTAAATAACATTACTAAAAATCATTTCCCTCATGCTTCTCATGATGATGATGGCCCTCCAACATAAATGCATAATGAAGAATTGATGAGCATTGACAAGGAATTGGAAAGTCTTCAACAAATCATTGGAGAGGAACATTTTCCCCTTTATTGAGAATGTAAAGAATTTGATACAAGGTAATCAACATGATGTGGATGTTTTATGTAGCATAGCTTACACAATGGATTAAAATATTATGATGTTAATTATTTGCATGGAAGTGCTTGGATATTTTGCTCCTACAATCCAAGTAGAGATACCAATACCTATGCCCACAATAATAACCAATGTTCCTACATATAAATATTCTACTTTGACTACCACTACACAAAATTGTAATTGTATCCATATTAGTAATGTGGTTAATCATATCAATCAATATGATGGTGTTCCATCTTCAACCAATCTTCCTTTTATTTCTCAAAACATCACAATCCAACTTCTCAAAAACCAATTCACCGACTGATAACACTTTTTAAAAATTGGTGAAAATATTCTTGAAACATTTTCAACAAAACATTAGACTACAAGTAACAATCACTAATTTATTTCATTCTAAACAAGGTGATAAATTGAACCTAAGTAGTTTAATTAGTAGATATCAACATTTGTATTCACCAATGTCTTACTCTCTTCCTATTGTTTATATTCAAAGTTTTTATTAAAAATTTACAATAACATATTAGATAAAGAATTTTTCTTTTGAACTAGACATTTGGTTTTGGTAGATTAACTACTAGAAAGGCCAACTCCCATTATATTACTATGAAAAGAGTTAATATGGTATCATGAAATTTTAGAGTCTTGCAGAATAAAAGTAAATTTCTTTCTATATCAAAATGAAACATTAAACATAAAACCCTTCATTAGTGTCTAAAAATAAAACCCTAGAAGCTATTGCCAAAAAAATATCAACTCCATGAACTAGACATTTTAACATACTTGTCCACAACACTTCATGAATATTAACTTTAGGTTATTCAATATGAAGGTTCTCCATCTTTAAATCCAATTGATAATTTTGAAGATGCTCTTAAAACTTACCAATAATTTTTTTTTTTAAATCATTAAGATAAACAAGAACCATTCTTGCATACCATCATGCTTCAATTTGTGAATAAGAATTTCATAAAGGTCCTTTCTATGAAAAATATAGATCCTTGTAATCCTTTTTAGCCTTCTCTTAACATGAAGGTCTTTTGTCAAGATCATTAACAAATTTGACATGATATGGAGACATTTATGTATCTAAGAAATAAAATTCAATATCCCACTATAGTTCTACTATCATTTTGGTAGATGATTTTAGTGATAAAGGGAATAAATCTATAACACCACCTATTTAAAACAAGAAAATCCTTACCCACTCTTTTCCTTCTCATTAAACCAATGGTGTTAAGCATAATGATTACAAAAATATATTTTTTCATGACATATTCAATTAGACTCCCAACATAATTAATTTTATAGAAAAAGATAAATCTAAACCTAAATGTGAACCTAATATGTCATTTACCTCAAGTGATATCCTAAAAGGTGCACCTGATTCTCCATTATAGATTAATACTAGAACCAATAACAAATTCTCATGTGGTGTTCCTATTAAACTAGTGTGCATGGTGAATGCGACAACAAAAAAATATCACACAAATTATATCAACACATATGATAAATATGATTCCTTTGTTAAGTTGCATGATGGATTCACTTATCCTACCATAAGTTTCATTACCCTTCCCATTGAGGTTGGTTCTAAATGGTTAGATATTTCCTTTATCAATATCCCTATCTCAGAAAAATTTGTGCAAAGTTTAGTCATCCTTGGCTCATATCCATGAAGGCAGTCACTTCCATAATCCAAAATTGTTTAAGGTTTTATTTTGAAGGATAAGTTATAATCATAGATGATATTTGTTTCCATTCCTTAGATAACCATGAAAAATTTACCCTTGATAAAATTTAACCTCAACAAAGTCAACCACTTAAATCTCATGAAGGTTTCCTCTGAATATCTTACCAAAATATCAAATTCAATGGAATAGAAAACTTCTCCTTAGGTAATCCTTTGAGATCCACTTCATTTGATACTCCAGAGGATCCTATGTCATATATGGATATATAAGTAACTCTTCATGTCCCACATGTAATGAGTGAATCACATCCTAGACTAAGAATCTTCCCTACTCATAACATTCCTACTATGTACGTTGTGGTCCTACCTCTATAATACTATAAAGGACACAGAGGGAAATAATTAGCACTATATAAAACACTTTCTAGCTTTTAACCTTTAGTGTTTCCTTCCATTCCTCCCTTTGTTCTTGTAGAAAAGGAAGAATAGGAATTGATATTGTTTGATAACCAAACTCCTACCCAAGGTTCAAGTTCTAACCAACAAAATTGTGGTACAAGAGAACACCAATGAAGACATCATTCCTAGACTATCAAGCTTGTCACAAAAAAATGAATATTTTCCTAAGTAGTTTTAATTTTGGTTTGATCCTACCTTCCTATCCTTCTTTATAATCTAGCAAACATAGATAAGGAACTTACCTTGATCAACCTTGTTGAAAGTGTAAGTTATCAATTCCTAGAGCTCTTTCTTGTCCTCATCCTACCAAATCTTCTATTGTGACTCGTCAAGACAATGGTTCTTATAATGTTCTCATATAAGCATCCTAAGATTTTAAAATCAAGAATTGAGGTAAAAATGAAAGCTAATAGCAACTTTACATTACCCAGAAATTATTAAAATTAAGGAAAAGCAGAAGAAAAGCAAATAAAGCTTTGGGAGCAAATGCCACAAGCCTTCAACATTCTCAACCTTGAATTTGTAGGGAGCATGGTGGGAAAAGTAGAAGAAAAGAAAATAAAGCTTTGGGAGAAAACACCACAAGCCTTCAACATTCTCAACCTTGAATTTGTAGGGAGTATGGTGTCCTAACCCATTGAGTTGTTGTCTTCCTAATCTGTAGAATAATTTACGTAATAGATAAGATTTGTTTTGTCTTTTTAGTTTCTGTTATTTTTTAAACTGCAAAACTTTTGTTTTGTTTAAGCAAGGTTTTGAAAGGGTCTAAAATATATTTTTTTAAATATAAGATGAAATCCAAGAAATAACAAAACAGCAAATCCAGAGTCGAAACTAAAAGAGTTCAAATTGCAAAATTTTGTTAATGTTTATTAATAATTGAAATTTCTTTGCATGTAACAATGCAAAATTTGTAAAATTTGTCTTTGAGGCTGCGTTTATAAAGGTTTTTTGCTTTGATACAGGTACTGGTAGTCTCAGTTTCCAGTAGTCATCCTAAGGCCCTCATTAGCACAATCTCATTCTATAGATATATACACATACATATCTTCATACCTATATATATATAGACAGAAATATATATATACATATTTATACTCATATATATACAAACATATTTTCATATATATATATATATAGTCATAAAATCATATATTGGCATATTCATATATATATATATATATATATATATATATATATATACATAGGTATACATGTATACATATAAACATATGTATACATATTTATATATATATATATAATATATATATTCTTATATATATATATTCATATACTAATATAGATATACAAATATTCATTCATACATATATATATATATATACACTCTCGGTTATCTTTCAAGATTATTCTTAAGCATCAACCTATAAAGCTATATTTTCATTAAGTGAGGAAAATTTGATGTTCTTGCCTTCTCTTAATATGTAGCCTTCGATGCTTACTTCACTCCTCTCCCACATGGCATTCTTACATTCTTATCTTCAGTCTTAATAGGGTATCACTCTAGATAATAGATCAAGGTCACTTTGGTAGGAGACAATTTCTCCACTAAAATGTTTTGATTGTACTAGTTTTTTAAAGCTGTTTACCAAATCTAGTAAAATAGGATTTTACCTATAGTTAACATTGAATGAGGCAATATAGTAATGTGTATTGATTCTTTAAGACAAATGTATATATAGTCATATTGTAGCATTTTATTCTACATACCCAGTAAATTGTATATTTACTTCAGACATTAGCAAAGCACTTGAATGTATGCATTTACTGGTATTTACTCACTCTGATGATATATATTTTAGAATGCATATTTATGTGAGTATTTCTAGTACCACTAGCCTGTCATATCTTAAGATTATGGTTTAAAGGAAGCTAACATGCAGAACTCGGGGTCTGGACAGAAATTTATATCCTGTAAGGTATAATCATACTCCGTCATCCTCTTTGCTAGAAATAATGGGGATAGGGAAGGGAGACTGACTGAATCCCACTTACCTATTGTTGTTATTGTAGCCTGGATCTCATCATTCTCAAGGAGCACATCCAGGAGCATTAACAAGAGTTGGTAAGCTGGAGATGCCTTATCTGATGAAGTCTTGGCTAATCACTCAATTTCAAGTTTTACATCTCTTATGCATATTCTATGAGGATAGGTTTCACAGAATAATTTACTAAAGAATCTCTCTAGATGGACAGTTAAAATTTCATTTATGATAAAGGATTGATCGATACTAACATATATGCCTAGTGTTTTAATTACTAACCATGCAGGCCAAATAGGTATTTTTAGAGCTATTAAAGGATAGTATATCTTCAGAGCCATATTGGAGGAGTTGAAGGGACAAATGATTTCTGAAATTCAAAACCTAAAATTTGTAAATTAGGGCTTGTAAGGAAGGGGTAAAATAGAAACACCCCTCCTAATCACCCTGGCCCGGGGTGGTGTTGTATCAAAATTTGGAATTTTTTGTATTAAGTCAGGACTAGCTGCACTATGGTCCCGGGCAAGGCCGGAGGTTTTCTCGCCTCCACTCTTTCCTATCGGCACCCTCACGAGTGGAGTAATGTAAATTTCAAATTAATTAATAAAATTCTTGGCCTCGACCTCTTACCGATCAAAAAAAAAACAATGCAAAATTTGTGTTAGAAGTTTTGAAAACTGGATGCCCCATTTACTGTATACAAAATAATTACATATAAGAAAAAGACATATTTCCAGCATTCAATTTATTTCTCACTTCATTGATCTCAATTTTCATAACGTTTGGTTTTTTAAAATATTGTTTTAATCTTTCCCTAATATTGTATATATTAGCATCATTTCACCCTTCACTCCCACGAAGGCTCTTGGATATAACCCTAATGGATGTCTAATTTTATTTTCCTTTTATCTCATCTTTGTGTGGTATCTCGCATATTAGCCTTTTTAAGGGGAAGTATTCTTTAAAGTTCAGACAAATATATTAATGAATAGGAAATCAGAACCTCAAGACATACAATATTTATCTCAAGTTCTTTGCTTTGGAATAGGCTAAAATAGGGGAAAGGATTGAGTAGTTGAGCGCATTCCAATTCTTGTGATAGAAGTTGTTGATTTAATTGTTAACTTTCATCCGGCAAACACGTGGCAGATTTGTTGGCAAAATGTTACATGTGGCATTGACGTGACATGGAATATATGATGGTATTTGTGTAAAGTGAAAAATTGAAAAGATTGAATGGTTTGTCGGCAGTTTTATTTGAGACCAATGTAAACTGACAAGCCTATTAATTATTGTCAGTCCTTTCTCGCCAAGTATTGACTTTGCATGGCGGACTCCAAATTTTGGTTAAATCTAATTGAGGTCGTGGGTATCGATTTACTCTGAGCAAACAGTTTTTGTTGCATTTTGAAAGATTGAATTCATTTTGCAAATCAGACAGGTAATAATTTGGGTCAAGATATCTTTGTGCGAAACAGGGAATTGATCGATGGATAGAGGCAGGTTCATTGATTGTTGTCTATTTCACATAGAGTTTCAGGTTTATGCATTTATCTTACTCAGAAAGAATACAAGTTTGCTTATATGTTCGTTTTTGCTCATGTATGAGAATCTGGAGCGCATGAAAGAAGGAAGAAACTTCCTAAGGCCAGACAGAGTCTTGTGTTTCAGGTATTAGGTTCCTTGGACAGAATCTTAAACTTCACAGGTATGAAGGCTTATGTTCTTGATTCACTTCTAAAGAGGGTTTCGAAATCAAAATATGGCTATGCGGTGTTTTATAAGTCTTTTGGGGTTTTAAACCCAGGGCACTATTTAAAGTTTTTGTTGTTTCAAAGCAAAAGGAAATATGTAAATGTTTCAGTCAGTTGCAAAGCTTAATGCCATTATGGAAACTATCTTCGAATATCTTTCAAACGAAGCTTAATGATTATCAGTTGCGCTTAAAACAGATTCGTAATCTGAAACTGATCTTTTGAAGTTTTTAAGAGGAAGTTTGTTAAACAGATTCTAACTGGTTCAGTTAGAAATATGTAACTGTTTTGTTTTCGAAGTTCAGATATAAAACTTATAATCTTTAGATGCATGTACGTATGTGTGTGTAAAAAACATATATATATATATATATGTATCTGAAGATTAGCGAGTCTGAAAGTTTTTATCATAAACTTGTGTACATGTACAAGTGATATATGCACATTTGTATATGTATATGAGTTGTGTTAAATTGTGTTAAATTTCTGAGCAGCAGTGACTGCCGATTGTAAAGAATTGGAATGAATGAAAGATACAGGTTCATGTAGTGGTTTTTTCTCCCTATGACAAAATCATGAGATTTTGGAGGGTTTTCCACTCGGCACAAATTTGGTGTTTCTACATGTTTGTGAATTTCATTTCCTTATGCTTATGATGAATGCTTACACTTCTTCTGCATAAACTGTAAATATTCTGTTTTAAACTGCTTAGTGAAAAATTTATCAAGGAGTTTCTTATTAGAACAATACAGTTCTGATTCACCCCCCCTCTCAGAACTGTGACACTTCCAACAAGTGGTATCAGAGCGTAGGATTCCCTTTAGGAATTGATCTCTGGTTATTGGAAGTTATGGCACATTCTGAAGGAGCTTTCCTTAATAGGGCACCTTTGTTTGATGGAAATGATTATGTTTTCTGGAAAGTTAAAATGGAAGCATTTATACATTCTCTAGATGTAAGGATGTGGGATGTAGTAACAACAAAATACAATGTTCCAGCGTCAGTTCCTACTGATGCAGATGAGAAACTAAAATTTGAATTAGATAAGAAGGCTAGATATGCTCTTCTTTGTGGTCTTGCTAGAGATGTCTTTGCCAAAGTCATTTATTGTAAATCTGCAAATGATATATGGGTAAAACTTGAAACTATCTATCAAGGAGATGACAAGGTTAAAGAATCTAAACTGATTACTCTTAAAACTCAGTTTGACAATCTGAAAATGAGTGATGATGAAACCATTGCTGCATATTTTTTAAGAATTGAGGAAGTTGTGAATGCCAGGAAGGGTTTAGGTGAAGACATAGAAGAACATGATGTTGTTTCAAAGGTTATTAGGTCAATGCTACCTAAATTTGAAACAAAAATTTCTACATTAGAAGAAAAGAAAAGCTTTTCAAAAATGACCTTACATCAACTTCAAGGAACTCTAACTGCGTATGAAATGAGAATTAGCAGTCAAGCTAGTTCTTCATCAAAAGAATCAGCCTTTAAGGTTGAAAAGAATGATGAGAGTGATTCAGATCTAACTGATGCTTTAGAAGCATTATTGGTTAAAACAATGGCAAAGAAATATAAAAGCAAACCTAAATGCTTCAGTTGTGGTCAATTAGGACATTTTACTGCTAGATGTCCAAATATTGAACTTGATGAGTGTGATGAGAAATCTGAGAAATTTTCTAGGAAGAAGCCTTGGAATCAGAATAAAAGGTTTAAGGATTTCAAAAAGAAAAGTCTTTTTTCAAAAGAGGATCCTAATGAAGAATCTAGTGATGCAGATGAAGAAGGAGAAACATTATTTATGGCGGAAATAGTTCATACTCCTAAATTTGAATCAAATGAGCCTGAATCCTCATCTGATTTAGAGATAGAAGTAGATCTTGAAGAAGAACTTCTAAAATCCCTGCAAGAAATTAAAAGGTTAAAAAAATCAGTTGCAAATTATGAGACTGAAAATCAAAAACTTCAAGATGAATTAATAAAAGCAAATTCAATTATAGAAAGTCAAAAATTCTCACTTGAAGAAAAGGATAAAAAACTGAAAATCTTGCAATGTTCTTTTGAAGAATCTACTAATCAGAAAACAAAGTTGTTTTTCAATGGATATTGTTTCAACTGCAGTATTTTTGGGCACAAAGCAATCTTTTGTAAAAATAGCACTGGTCAAGGCAAAAGAAAAGTTATTAGGTGCTTCAAATGTTTTTACTATGGTCACTATGCAAATCAGTGTAAATTAAATCTGAGACCTAAATAGATATGGAAACAAGTAAAGACAAATGAAAAGTCCTTAATTGTTGAAACAGTCTTATTTGCTCAAAATTCTGCAACATGGGTGTTGGATAGTGGCTGTTCTCATCATATGACTGGGTGCAAGAACAAATTCAAAACCTTAGAAAACTTTGATGGAGGTTTTGTATGTTTTGGTGATAACTCAGGAGCTTATATAATAGGAAAAGGCTCAATAATCTTAAATAATGATACACCAATACATGATGTGTACCTTGTTGAAGGGTTGAAACATAATCTTTTAAGTGTCAGTCAGATATGTGATAGTGGATATTTTGTCTCTTTCAATGCAAAAGAATGTCATATTAAAAATGGGAAAGATAGAGTCATTGCCAGTGGGTTAAGAACAAATGGTAATTTGTATAATCTGATAGATTCAACTATTCAAGAAACATTATTGGTCAATACCTGCTTTATGAGTCAAGTGGAAGAGAACTGGCTATGGCACAAAAGACTGGGACATTTGAATTTTGATAATCTTGCTAGAATCAGCAAGAACAAAAAGGTCAGGGGACTACCTCAAATAACTAAACCTGCATCTGTTTGTGAAAAGTGTATAAAAGGTAAACAAACAAGAGTTTCTTTTAAAACAAAAGAATATCTGACAAATAGACCACTTGAACTTGTACATACTGATTTATGTGGTCCAACCAAAATAGCCTCTTTAAATGATGAAAAATATTTCATGCTGTTTATAGATGATTATTCAAGAATGGTTTGGGTAACATTTTTGAAACATAAATCAGAAGCCTTTGAATGTTTCAAAATTTTCAGGAAGATGGTAGAAAGAGAAACTGATTTAAAACTGAAATGCTTAAGATCAGATAGAGGAGGAGAGTTTACTTCTCAAGAATTTATTGAGTATTGTGAAAGACGAGGTATAAAAAGACAATACTCTACTGCTAGGACACCTCAACAAAATGGGGTTGTAGAGAGAAAAAATAGAACTGTCAAGGAAATGGCCAGGACTATGTTAAATGAAGCAAAGCTGTCTGACAAGTTCTGGAAAGAAGCTGTTCATACAGCTGTCTATATTTTAAATAGAGCTCAAATCAGAATTAGGACAGCTTATACACCATATGAATTATGGTACGGGAAAACAACAAATGTTAAGAACTTTAAAATATTTGGTTGCAAATGCTTTATCAGAAAGAATGATGATTCTCTAGAAAACTTTAACTCAAGATCTGATGAAGGGATTTTTCTTGGGTATTCTACACATAGCAAAGCATATAAATGCTATAATAAAAGGCTGAACAAAATTGTAGAAGCCATAAATGTTATGTTTGATGAAACATCTGTATGCTGTAATGACAAAGAAGAATATGAAAGTTTATCTTTCCAAGAATCAGGAAGTTTTCATAATGAAAATCATGAACAAGATAAAGTTGAAACTGATGATGAAGATGAACTTGCAGGAAGAATAGAATCAGAAAATAGTCCAAATTCCAAAATCACTAGTGATGGATCAAAGATAAAAACATCTTCTAGAATAATAGCTAAGAGACATCCTGAGTCTCAAGTCATTGGTGATATTGATAAAGGAATTTTGACTAGAAGAAAAGCCAAAATAGGAGAACAAGTAAATATTGCTGAACAGTTTTGTTTGATAGCAGATTTTGAACCAAAGAATGTAACTGAAGCCCTATCAAATTCTAGTTGGCAAAATGCTATGCTAGATGAAATAAATCAGATAGAGAAAAACAAGACTTGGGAACTTGTTCTCAGACCTGATGATAAAAATATTATTGGTGGAAAATGGATATTCCGCAATAAACTAAATGAGGAAGGGGTAGTGATCATAAATAAAGCCAGATTTGTTTGCAAAGGATATGCACAACAGGAAGGAGTTGATTTTGGTGAAACCTTTGCACCAGTTGCAAGGATGGAGTCAATCAGAATCTTTCTTGCATATGCCACTCATAAAAATTTCACTGTTTACCAAATGGATGTCAAAACTGCTTTCCTAAATGGATATCTTGAGGAGGAAGTTTATATGGAACAGCCAGAAGGTTTCAAATCTTCTGACAAGCCTGATTATGTTCTTCGTCTCAAAAAGGCCTTATATGGTTTAAAACAAGCTCCTCGAGCTTGGTATTCCAGATTAGATAAACATCTAATTGCAAATGGATTCATTAAAGGAAATGTGGAGAGCACTTTGTATACAAAAATGGACAATGAAAATTTATTGGCTGTTGAAATATATGTTGATGATATTATTTTTGGTTCTACTAATGATCATCTAGCACAAACTTTTTCAGGAATCATGGAGTCAGAATTTGAAATGTCTATGTTAGGACCTTTGACATTTTTCTTGGGAATTCAAGTCTCTCAGCTTGAACATGGCTTGTTTATTTCTCAACTGAAATATGCTAAGGAAATGCTTAAAAGGTTTCAAATGGATACTTGCAATTCAGTTGGTACACCAATGGAAACTGGATGTAAGTTGATGAAAATTGATGAATCTCCTCTTGTTGATCAAAGAGAGTATCGATCTATGATAGGAAGTCTTTTATATCTTACTGCTTCTAGACCAGATATAATGTACTCTGTATGTCAAGTTGCTAGATATCAAGCAGCTCCTCATCAATCTCATCTCAATGTTGTTCACCGTATCTTTAAATATTTACAAGGTACTTTGGATTATGGTTTGTGGTATCCAAAAAATGATGATTTTGCTCTCATTGGTTATACAGATGCTAATTGGGGTGGATGTAAAGATGATCAACGAAGTACTAGTGGTGCTGCATTTTTCTTAGGTGATCGGTTAGTTGCTTGGCACAGTAAAAAACAAGATTGTGTCACTCTTTCTACTGCTGAGTCTGAAGTTATTGCTGCAACGGCATGTTGTACTCAGTTAATTTGGATGTCTTATCAGCTTTCAGATTTGGGTATTCATGTTCAAAAACCTCTAAAAATCCTTTGTGACAATACCAGTGCTATTCAGATTTCTAAAAATCCGGTCATGCATTCTAGAACTAAGCATGTTGCCATCAAATTGCAGTTTATTCGCGAACATGTGTCATCAAATGAGGTCATTCTTATTCATGTACCTTCTAAATTACAAGTTGTTGATATTTTTACCAAAGCTCTTCCTAGAGAATTGTTTGAACAGTTCAGAATTCACTTGGGAGTCTTCTCCCCATCCATGCTGGGATAAGTTTTAAAGCAGATGGTTAGATTTTTGATGCATAAATTTTGGGGGAGTAAGTTCAGTAGTGTTTTGTTTTGTTCAGTAGTGTTTTGTTTTGGCACAGGTTCATACAGGCTCATTTGGCACAGGTTCACACAGGTTCACAGGTTCACACAGGTTCATTTGGCACAGGTTCACACAGGTTCACAGGTTCACACAGGTTCATTTGGCACAGGTTCACAGGTTCACACAGGTTCATTTGGCATAGGTTCAGTTTTGATTTCATACCGTTAATCATGTTCATTTGGCACAGGTTCAGTTTTGATTTCATACCGTTAATCATGTTTTCTTGATAAATCTGTTTGGCATTTCAGTTCATTATCTTGTTTATGATCAACGGTATTTCAGTCCATTTTATGTAATGGTGAAAATTTTTGCATCAAAAATGGGGGAGATTGTTAACTTTCATCTGGCAAACACGTGGCAGATTTGTTGGCAAAATGTTACATGTGGCATTGACGTGACATGGAATATATGATGGTATTTGTGTAAAGTGAAAAATTGAAAAGATTGAATGGTTTGTCGGCAGTTTTATTTGAGACCAATGTAAACTGACAAGCCTATTAATTATTGTCAGTCCTTTCTCGCCAAGTATTGACTTTGCATGGCGGACTCCAAATTTTGGTTAAATCTAATTGAGGTCGTGGGTATCGATTTACTCTGAGCAAACAGTTTTTGTTGCATTTTGAAAGATTGAATTCATTTTGCAAATCAGACAGGTAATAATTTGGGTCAAGATATCTTTGTGCGAAACAGGGAATTGATCGATGGATAGAGGCAGGTTCATTGATTGTTGTCTATTTCACATAGAGTTTCAGGTTTATGCATTTATCTTACTCAGAAAGAATACAAGTTTGCTTATATGTTCGTTTTTGCTCATGTATGAGAATCTGGAGCGCATGAAAGAAGGAAGAAACTTCCTAAGGCCAGACAGAGTCTTGTGTTTCAGGTATTAGGTTCCTTGGGCAGAATCTTAAACTTCACATGTATGAAGGCTTATGTTCTTGATTCACTTCTAAAGAGGGTTTCGAAATCGAAATATGGCTATGCAGTGTTTTATAAGTCTTTTGGGGTTTTAAACCCAGGGCACTATTTAAAATTTTTGTTGTTTCAAAGCAAAAGGAAATATGTAAATGTTTCAGTCAGTTGCAAAGCTTAATGCCATTATGGAAACTGTCTTCGAATATCTTTCAAACGAAGCTTAATGATTATCAGTTGCGCTTAAAACAGATTCGTAATCTGAAACTGATCTTTTGAAGTTTTTAAGAGGAAGTTTGTTAAACAGATTCTAACTGGTTCAGTTAGAAATATGTAACTGTTTTGTTTTCGAAGTTCAGATATAAAACTTATAATCTTTAGATGCATGTACGTATGTGTGTGTAAAAAACATATATATATATATATATATATATATATATATATATATATATATATATATATAGATATATATATATATATATATATATATAGATATATATATATATATATATATATATATATATATATATATATATATATATATATATATATATATATATATGTATCTGAAGATTAGCGAGTCTGAAAGTTTTTATCATAAACTTGTGTACATGTACAAGTGATATATGCACATTTGTATATGTATATGAGTTGTGTTAAATTGTGTTAAATTTCTGAGCAGCAGTGACTGCCGATTGTAAAGAATTGGAATGAATGAAAGATACAGGTTCATGGAGTGGTTTTTTCTCCCTATGACAAAATCATGAGATTTTGGAGGGTTTTCCACTCGGCACAAATTTGGTGTTTCTACATGTTTGTGAATTTCATTTCCTTATGCTTATGATGAATGCTTACACTTCTTCTGCATAAACTGTAAATATTCTATTTTAAACTGCTTAGTGAAAAATTTATCAAGGAGTTTCTTATTAGAACAATACAGTTCTGATTCACCCCCCCTCTCAGAACTGTGACACTTCCAACATTAATATCCCCATACTTGCTGATTTAATGTCCAACTTTTGTACAACATTGCACCAATAGTTGTGTGATAAATACCAGTAATTGAATGAAATATACCATTTGTTGTGAAAAGTAACAAGTTTGGGTCCTTTTTGCACACCTATTGGTCTGACTTTTTTTTGGGCTGTTGTGGACAACTTGGCAAATCATATTTAATGATGTGGCCCTGAAATCTTAGTTATAAGCAGGGGACTTGTCAAGTAAGCTGTTGTAAAAAATTTGGAGTGATTGCACGAAGTTAGGGTACACAACTACTAGGTCCTCTCCCCATAGAAAATATAAGAAAAAAGCATATATGTTTTCTATTAGATTCAGTAATCAAGGTGAAGAAAATTTGAATAAAAAGAGTTTCACAATTGTTTTTAAAAACTCTTCGTAAAAAGCTCATACAAACTCAATAAAAAAAGTGCTGGAAACATCCAACCCGCGGATCAAAGAATAAACTATTAAATGAAAAATGGGGAACCATTCACAATCATTTACCTATTCGGACGCACTCATCTCCTGCTGTTTTTGAAGTCATGTACAATGATATTGCACCCTTTGCTCGCCGCGGTGACGTTTAATGTGACAGTAGTTAGAATGCGCTAATTTTGACAGTGTATACAATGCACTTTGTAGCTCTACAGCACTTACGCAAATTTCTTGTTAAGTTTTCTGTACTTCTATTCATATTGATTTTATATATCATGCAGCAGGGCATCTCTGAGTTCTTAGTTAAGTACCGTAGAGTAGAGAAAGAAAAAGAAATCCAGTTGTACTCTATTTAACAAGTTAAAAGTTGGTAATTATATTCAAAAGGTTTAGTTTAATTGGTTAAAATGTTGAGTTCTTGTGGTGAAGATTTAAGTTTATTTTTCATAGAATATATAAACTGAAATAATAAGCGACCATTTTTTATTTTTGGTAAGAAGTGGTTTTTAAATAAAAGTAAGTTTTTAAGTGGTTTTTAAATAAAAGTAAGTTTTTAAGTGCTAACTCTTTGTCTTCCACATGTGATTTTTAAATTTATTTTGTAATCTTGACCCACAGATGTTGGAACATGTAATTTCACTTAATAGTATGTGTTTGTGATTTTTTGCATATATTCTGAAATTATATGTTTATGATCCATGTCCATCCACCATCAACTAATGTCATATTGTATCATTGCTATCATTTCATATCATTTTTTATTTGGCTGCATTATCTTTTTCCACATTTGTAATACATTGTATTAATTAGTTACAGGCATTGCAAGCATAAACCAATTTCTTTGCTATTGCCTCTAGCTTTCCTTCTTTGTTTCCTAGGAGCAACTATATGTTGTTGGAGCTTGCACTTGTTTATGAATTTTATAACCCTTTTTGTTTTGAATTTGATATTCCTATGAGAACAAGTTATAGGCTTATGGCTTCCCATGGTTTAAATACTAATGGTTTTGAGCGTGAGTTGAGTGTTAATGTATTCCCACCCAAGAGCTTGTGATAATCATCCCCTCTCAATCCAATACCTATCCTAAATAACATTACTAAAAATCGTTTCCCTCATGCTTATCATGATGTCAATGGCCCTCCAATATAAGTGCATAATGAAGAATTGATGAGCATTGACAAGGAATGGGAAAGTCTTCAACAAATCATTGGAGAGGAACATTTGGCTAGAGAGTAGCCCCCTTTATTGAGAATGTAATGAATTTGATACAAGGTAATCAACACGATGTGGATTTTTTATGTAGCATATCTTACATAGTCAATTAAAATATTATGATGTTAATTATTTGCATGGAAGTGCCTGGATATTTTGCTCCTACAACCCAAGTCGACATACCAATGCCTATGCCCACAATAATAACCAATGCTCCTGCATATAAATATTCTATTGTGACTACCACTACACAAAATTGTAATTGTATCCATGTTAGTAAAGTGGTTAATCGTATCAAACAATATGATGGTGTTCCATCTTCAACCAATCTCCCTTTTATTTCTCAAAACATCACAATCCAACTTCTCAAAAACCAATTCACCCACTGATGCTACTATAAAATATTTGTTGCAACATGTTTTATCCTTACAATAATAATTTGCCTACATAACCTGATCCCAATCAACTATACCTTTAGATACTACAAGTAGCCCACTTTCAGTTACCATCCTTCATACCCAACTCCCATAAAATATTGAGAAACCCCATTTTGAGAAATACAATGGAAAAGGTGATCCCCATGCTCATCTGAAAATATTTCTCACTTTATGTGCGGTGATTTCTTCTTTGAACAATTTTTTTTTGTAAAAATCTTCCCTAGATCCCCAAAAAAGAGTAATTGGAATGGTTTTGATCCTTGTGTATTAATTTAATTAACACTTTTTAAAAATTGGTGAAAATATTCTTGAAACATTTTCAACAAAACATTAGACTACAAGTAACACTGACTAATTTATTTCATTCTAAACAAGGTGATAAAGTGAAACTAAGTAATTTAATTAGTAGATATCAACATTTGTATTCACCAATTTCTTATTCTCTTCCTATTGTTGATATTCAAACTTTTTATTGAAAATTTACAACAACATATTAGAGATAGAATTTTTCTTTTGAACTGGACATTTGATTTTGCTAGATTAATTGCTGGAAAGGCCAACTCCCATTATATTACTATGAAAAGAGTTAATATGGTTGTTAGGAACCAGGAAGAACAATAGATGGGGAGGGGGGGCGGGGAGGGGGGGGGTGAATCAGTTGTCAATAAATTATTCCAACTTAAAACTCAGTGCCAGTAAAATAGATTAATAGTTATATTAATACCGATACAACTTAATGCATGAAACAGAAAGGAAAACAACATCCACACCACATCACACAGAGATTTTGACATGGAAACCCTGTAAGGGGAAAAACCACAGTGGGAAACCTTACCCACAATCAAATGATACTACTATAGATTGTAAGTGAATACAATAATGGGATCTGCGCATGTAGAAAGGCCAACCACCTAGAGCTCATTGTTCAGTAACAAAATAGGAGTCACACTGACTACACAGTTGGATGGTTAAATCCAATAATCAATGTACTACTTCAATATAGCATCTTCAATGCTAGATTCAGTACCGGTTTAAGCTCTGCGCATGAGGACCAAATACCTTCATGACCTTTAACAACCTTCCTTCAACCTTCAGATGACATCTGCATGATTCACCAAAGGATCTGCTTCTTTTCGCTCTTCACAATGATCTTCAATATATGCACACATACACACACTTCTTCCAAATAAGATCTTACAATTATTTATACAAGACCTAAGACCTCATCATTAGGTCGACTCTCAAAAGATATTACATTTAAATCAATTACCAAATAAGTCTTGGTGCAATACAATATGTCAGCCTCAATACATTTACACATTATCCAATTATTTCTAAATCATGTCTACTGATCTGGAACATGACATCATATGTCGGTTCATAACATGTACCTATCTGTCGGTTAAGGCAAATATGTGAACCCAATTAGTCCAATATGAAAAACACCAAATGCAAACATCTAATCCATGTGTTCGACATAACCAAATGATCTCTAGATGATAACAAATCATCATCAACTTCCTGAGTTGTTGGTGAAACATATATCGGTGACTATGCATAAGACAATATCCGTATCGGGATCACAATGTGCCAGTTCAACAACAAACCAATATAACCAAAGTGCCAAATCAACAATGTCAACCTCCAGGAGGATAAGTGTTGACATCAATGACAAAACCAATGCAACACATGTCAAAGTCATCGATAATAATCTCCCCCTTTGGCATTGATGGCAACACTAGATGGAAAAATATATAAGTGCCAAAAATAGAATGCCAACAATCTCCCCTAAATAGATCAACACAAAGTTCTATAACAATATAACCAAAACCAAAATACATCTTTCAAAGTACAATGTTTTTCCATAGACATAGCCCTTTGCCATCAAATGCCAAAGTAGTTAAGAATAAAAAATCAGAACATAACATACAGCTAACTACTCCCCCTGAGTAGTAGCTCTCCTTCATCAAGCCAGAAAAGAATTTTTCTATTAGTCCCTACCAGTTTGATGCCAATCTGCATCATTTAAGTCTCTGTCAGTGGGGTGGTTACCCCAAGCTTCTCTCTGAGATATTCAAATGTTTCCTTAGGCAAAGGCTTTGTAAAAAAATCTGCAATTTTCTCTTTAGTGTTCACATAAACCAATCTCACTCCATTTGCTTCAACATTTTCTTTCAGAAAATTATACTTAATAGAAACATGCTTTGTTTTAGAGTGAAATATTGGATTCTTTGATATATCTATTGTTGTTGAGTTATCACAGTAAATAACTACTGGTTCTTTACATTTTACCTTGATATCCTTCAACATTTGCTTGATCCATAATACCTGAGTGCAATTAGTTATTGTTGCAACATATTCTGCTTCTACTGTAGATAATGATGTACAAGTCTGCTTCTTATTGATCGATGAAATTAATCTTCTTCCAAGAAAGAATGCACCTCTAGTGGTACTCTTTATGTCATCCACATCTCCTGCTCAATTTGCATCTGTATATGCACATAACTCAAAATTGTCATTCTTAGGATACCATAAACCAAGATTTGTTGTGCCTTGCAGGTATCGGAAAATCCTTTTTACTGCAATTTCATGATTTTTTTCAGGATTGATTTGAAGTCTTGAAACAATACACACTACATTCATTATATCAGGTCTGGTTTGTGTCAAATGCAATAACCCTCCCATCATATATTTGTACCTTGTCGGATTTATAGGAGATGAATCATCCTTTGATGTCAATTTCTCAGTTGTAGTCATAGGAGTGCTTACCGGTTTGGAGTTTTCCATTCCAAATTTATTCAAAAGTTCTTTCAAGTATTTTTTTTGATAAATGAATATACCTTTATTTGTTTGAGAAATCTAAAAACCTAGAAATTTATGTATCTCTCCAATCATAGACATTTCAAATTCTTCCTGCATCTTATTAGCAAAGTCTTTGCATAGCTCTTCTTCTCCTCCAAAAAAGATATCATCAACAAATACTTCAATAACCAAAATGTCATCATTGGTAATTTTGTAATACAAATTATTGTGAGCGTTACCTTTTGTGTATCCAAGCTTTAGAAGATATTTATCTAGTCTAGCATACCAAGCTCTGGGAGCTTGCTTCAATCCATATAAAGCTTTTCTTAATCTGCAAACCATATCCTTATCATCTGTTAATGAAAATCCATTAGATTGCTCAATTTAAACTTATTCTTCAAGATCTCCATTCAAAAATGTATATTTTACATCCATTTGACAAACCTTATAGTTCTTGTGAGCTGCAAATGCAAGAAACAGTCTTACTGCTTCAATTTTTGCTACTGGCGCAAAGGTTTCATTATAATCAATTCCTTCTTTCTAAGAATAACCTTTACAAACTAATTTTGCTTTGTTTCTAATTACTTCACAATCTTCATTAAGTTTATTTCTAAATACCCATTTAGTTCCAAATACATTTTTGTCTTTAGGTTGGGGAACT